>NC_056669.1:55352500-55482500 GCF_018350195.1 Panthera tigris
GAGGGGGCGGGGGAGGAAGGCTGAGAGAAGAGAGGGCACCCCCGGGCGCCAGGGTGCATTGTGGGAAGGAGGCGGCAGCGTCCCGGGCGGGCGGGAGGTGCACCAGCGGCAGCGGCGGCGGCGGCGGTAAATCCTCCCGGCCGCTCACAGCACTGTGGAGCCGCGTCCCCAGCCCGGCCTCGGACCGCGGCGCCCCTCCTGCCCCTCGCGGCTTCTCGCCCGCCGCCCCTCCCCCCGGCGCGCCGGCCTTGCCGAGCCGGCCGGCCGGCCTGGCTCCCCTCCCCGGCCCCGACGGGCGGGCGGGCTGCCCTGAGGAGGCGGGGAGGGGAGGGCTGGGCCGGCCGGCGGGTGGGCGACGATGCCGAACTTCTGCGCTGCCCCCAACTGTACGAGGAAGAGCACGCAGTCGGACCTGGCCTTCTTCAGGTTCCCGCGGGATCCGGCCAGGTAAGCGGCGGGGCGCCGAGCCGGCAGCCCGGGCCCACCTCTGCGGTGCGCACTGCCAACCGCCGGGTGCGTGGGGAGTGGGCCACGGGTCGTCGACCCCAGCCTCGGTCCCAGGTGGGGAACGGGCCTGGAGCAGCCGGCCGGCGAGCGCCCGGGGACCTCGGAGCACGTGCGCCAGCGGGGGCTCGGCGCCGAGGGCACCACCCGAACCCAGAGGCAACTGGGGCGGCGCGCGGGCGGGATGAGCTGGGTTCTCGCCCTGGTTAGCTTGCTGGGTGACCTCGGGCAGGTCGCTTTCCTCTCTAGGCTTTAGTTTCCTCAGCTGTCAAAAGAGGGACTTGGATTCTGTGGTTGTGGTCACCCCAGGGCCCTTCCTTCTTCTTGCCACCACCCCCGGGACAGTGTTTCTTTTTAGAGTCCGGTCACCTTCTTTGATCTCGTCAAGTCACAGTTACTTCCTCCATCGGGCTTGTTCACGGTTCAAATTCTGGCTCTGACCGTTACTCATTGTCTCACTTGGTTAATAATGGGGATAACGGAGGGTAGAGTGGGGGGATACGCCCACAGGCGTGGGAATTGGTATTGAAACCTCTTCCTTGAGTTAACCCACACGCTCTGGTGTCCGTTTAAAGAGTGATAGAGTAGGGACTGTGATAGTCGGAAGAATTTTCTCTGGCCTCTTCTTGTTCATTCGTTCATTTCAAACCAGTACTTACTATGTGCCGAGCACTAGTGTTAGGTGCTGGAAATTCAGATGTGAATGAGACAGTGTTGCTGCCTGCAGGAAGCTCACTGTCTGTTAAGGAGACATACGGAAGAAGGCGATTATAATATAGCACCCTATTTATTCCACAAATATTTATTGAAGGCCTCCTGTGTGCTAGGCATTGCTCTGAGCATTGGGAGTATACAGATGAACAAATCAAAGCCCCTGCTCTCATGAAGTTTGCATTCTAGCAGGAAAATAGACAAATAAATATGTAAATACAGTATGTTATATGGTGATAAATACTATGCAGAAAAGGCAAATGTGGGGGGGGGTGAGAAATGAGTAGCAGGGGAGACACAATTGCTATTTTAAATAAGGTGGTCAAAGAAGGTCTCACTAAGAAGGAGAATTTGAGCAAAGACTAGAAGTAGGTGAGCAGGCCAACCATACAGATACCTAGGGGAAGAGCTTTCTAGTCTGTGGAAACGGTAAATGCGAAGTCAGGGCATGCATGTTACAGGTACAGCCAGAAGTACATGGACAGTAGAGCTGGTTTAAGGAAGGAGGGAGAAGGGAAAAAATGAGACCAAAAACTGTATGCATTTGTATAGTGGGGGCAAATTGTGTAGGCCATTGTAGGCCATGTAAAGCACTATGGCATTTATTCTGTGACAGGAAGTCATCCAAGGGTTTAGAGCAGAGGACTACTTGAAACAGGATGGCTGGCTACTTGTTAAATAGGTTGTAGGGAAGCAAAGGCGAGAGCAGGAAGACCAGCTAAAGGCAATTGCAGTAATCCAGGTTAGAGGAGAAGGTGGTAAGCTGTTGTATTTGAGATACATTTTGAAGGTGAAGCCAACAGGATTTGTTAAATGGTTTAGATGGAGGTTGTAAGAGAAAAGGGGAAGAATGACTCCTTTTTTTAACCTGAGCATTTACTGAGCTGTGGAAGACTGGGAGGAGCAGCTTTGGAGGAGGCATATTAAAAGTTGGTTTGGGACGTGTGAAGTTTGAGAAGCTTGATTGATGTGCAGGAATAGATGTTTTTCTTCATACCGTATCCAGAAACGAACTCAGAATGGCCCATATTTAGATCAGTAACCTAAATATTTTAGAGCTAAAACCATAAAAAGATAGTCTGGAATTTAGAGACTTTCAGACTAGAGATTGTAAATATGGGTTGTTCTGAGTTTATAGAGGGTATTTAAAGCCATGCTATGGGGTTAGTAAAGGAGTAGGTCTGAGGATTGAGCCTTGGGGCATTCCTGGTATTTAAAGTTCAGGCAGGTGAGGAAAACTAGCTCAAAAGAGTGAGGAATAGCTGTTGGGTTTTATGGGAGCAGAGAAGAGGAGCATCCGAATCTGACTGGCCTTACCCCATTAAGCATTATCTTCCTTTTACCCAAATTGTAGCCCAAGGGCATTCCTGAGAGTTTATTTCATTTGCATAATGAGGGCGCCACTAGTTGATTCTGAACCATAGATCTTTTGTATCCATATACTATAGAGAATGCTCTTTTCATTACACTCCTTGGGAGTATAGGGGTGTACAGTCTCAAATTTAGAAGGAGTTTTTAGATCTAGTGCCATTGGTCCCCTTTGAGAATCTAAGGTAAAGACTACTGGAGAAAAGACATAGACACAATTTTGCATTCCACTATCAAGGTATTTATGGACCCTTTTGGGGCCCTGTGCGTGCCTGAACAGGGGGGTCTTTGTTGAAACACCTCCAGTGACTCTTTGCTTTGTGAAGGGACATTTAAGATGTTGTAAGGGGCCCCTGGGTGACTCAGTCGGTTAAGCGTCTGACTTCGGCTCAGGTCAAGATCTCACAGTTTTTGAGTTTGAGCCCCGCGTTGGGCTCTGTGCTGACAGCTCAGAGCCTGGAGCCTGCTTCGGTTTCTGTGTCTGTCTGTCTGTCTGTCTGTCTCTCTCTCTCTCTCTCTCTCTCCCTCCCTCCCTCCCTCCCTCCCCACACACACACACTTGTGCTCTGTCTCCCTCCCACTCTCTCTCTCTCAATCTCTCTCTCAAAAATAAATAAAATGTTAAAAAAATTTTTTAAAAAATAGATTTTGTAAAGCTTTGGCTCTTGTTTCTTCCTTGTATTGAGTGGAAACATGCCTCCCTATAATTTATGCTTTGGAGATCTGGTTTTATTCCCAGGGTCACACTGAGCAACTCTGTGCCCTTTTCCGTGTCAGAGCCCTTTAAATATTTCAAGACCAAATTATGAACTTTTCTTAACTCTTTTAACATCTTTATTGAGATAATAATAATGCATATACCACCCATTTAAAATGTATATTAAATGCACTCTTAATATACATATTTTAATGCATATTATATATTATTCAGTATATATTACATTATTAATTTTTAAACATTTGGTAAAATACATAACATAAAATTTGCCATTTTAAGTGTATAATTCAGTGACATTAATTACATTCACAGTGTTGTGCAAGTACTATTTCCAAAGCTTTCTCCATTACTCCAAGCAAAAACTGTAACTGTTAAGCAATAACTCCTTTCCTCTCCCTTCCCCACCCCCCCATTCATCCCATTTTCAGTCCTTGTGTGTTCTGTGTACTTCATGGAAATGGAATCCTATAATTGTTCTCTATATCTGGCTTATTTTAGTGGACATAATGTCATCAAGATCCTAACTTTTTATCTAAACCAAGTCTTCCCATACTAAGGATTTCAAATTCTTCTGTATTTGACAGTTTCTTTTTTACTGTGCCCAGAGTTAATTATAATAAAGAAGTAGTTTTCAGAGGTGTGTATTAAATTACCAACAGTATTTTTAGGGTTATTTATAATTAGTTTTTTTCCTGTAAATGAGTCAGAGAAGGTTGATAAAAGGTGACATTGCTAACCTATTCTTGAAAAGTTAATATTGTTAACTAACAATAAAGATAAATATATTTAATGCTATTAAATAGTACATTTCCCATTTGTTATTTTTGTTACTTTGTTATTTTTTATTTTATTATTATTTTTAAAAGATTTTATTTTAAGTAGTCTCTACACCCAACATGGGGTTCAAACTCAAAACCCTGAGATCGAGAGTCACATGCTCCACTGACTGAGCCAGCCAGGTGCCCGTTTGCCATTTGTTATATTTATAAATTCCACGGACACTCTTATAAACAGCTATTTGAAGTAATTTAAAATTCAAAAGTGTAGTTAATAAAGGGCACAATGTGGAATTTCAAAATATAGTACCTTTTATTGGTTTAGAAAAAGTGGCATTAATGTGCTTTTTATTTGTTTATTTTAGTTTTTTTTAATAGTTGACACAGTGTTGAACATTAGTTTCAGGTGTACAACCTAGTGATTCAACAAGTCTGTACATTACACTGTGGTCCCACAGCTGTAGCTACCGTCTGTCACCCTGCAGTGCTGTTCTAATACCATTGACTATATTTCCTATGCTGTACCTTTTATCCACATTACTTATGCATTTTTTTTTAACTATAAAATAATTGAATCAACTCACCTTAGGCAGGTGGTACGGAGAGCATAAATTATTTAAAATTAAAGTTAAAATTTTATTTATCAAAAAGTTATTTTATTTTTTTAAATTTACATCCATATTAGTTAGCATATAGTGCAACAGTGATTTCAGGAGTAGATTCCTTAATGCCCCTTACCCATTTAGCTCATCCCCCCTCCCACAACTCTTCAGTAACCCTCTGTTTGTTCTCCATATTTAAGAGTCTCTTATGTTTTGTCCCCCTCCCTGTTTTTATATTAGTTTTGCTTCCATTCCCTTATGTTCATCTGTTGTGTCTTAAAGTCCTCACATTAGTGAAGTCATATGATATCTGCCTTTCTCTAATTTCATTTAACATAATACCCCCTAGTTCCAACCATGTAGTTGCAAATGGTAAGATTTCATTCTTTTTGATTGCCAAGTAATACTCCATTGTGTGTGTGTATGTGTGTATGTGTGTGTGTATATATATATATGTGTATATATATATATACACACACATATATATATATATATATATATTGTGTCTTCTTTATCCATTCATCCATCGTTGGACATTTGGACTCTTTCCATACTTTGGCTATTGTTGATAGTGCTGCTATAAACATGGGGGTGCATGTGCCCCTTCGAAAGAGCAAACCTGTATCCCTTGGATAAATACCTGGTAGTGCAATTGCTGGGTCGTAGGGTAGTTCTATTTTTAATTTTTTGAGGAACCTTCATACTGTTTTCCAGAATGGCTGCACTAGCTTGCATTCCCACCAGCAGCAAAAGAGATCCTCTTTCTCTGCATCCTCGCCAACATCTGTTGTTGCCTGAGTTGGTAATGTTAGCCATTCTGACAGGTGTGAGGTGGTATCTCATTGTGGTTTTGATTTGTATTTCCCTGATGATGAATGACGTGGAGTATTTTTTCATGTGTCGGTTGGCCATCTGGATGTCTTCTTTGGAGAAGTGTCTATGCATGTCTTGTGCCCATTTCTTCACTGGATAATTTGTTTTTTTGGGTGTTGAGTTTGATAAGTTCTTTATAGACTTTGGATACTAACCCTTTATCTGATACGTCGTTTGCAAATATCTTCTCCCATTCTGTCGGTTGCCTTTTAGTTTTGCTGATTGTTTCCTTCACTGTGCAGAAGATTTTTATTTTGATGAGGTCCCAGTAGTTCATTTTTGCTTTTGTTTCCCTTGCCTCCAGAGACGTGTTGAGTAAGAAGTTGCTGTGGCCAAGATCAAAGAGGTTTTTGCCTGCTTTCTCCTCAAGGATTTTGATGGCTTCCTGTCTTATATTTAGGTCTTTCATCCATTTTGAGTTTATTTTTGTGTATGGTATAAGAAAGTGGTCCAGGCTCATTCCTCTGCATGTCGCTGTTCAGTTTTCCCAGCACCTCTTGCTGAAGAGACTGTCTTTATTCCATTGGGTATTCTTTCCTGCTTTGTTAAAGATTAGTTGGCCATACGTTTGTGGGTCCATTTCTGGGTTCTCTATTCTGTTCCATTGATCTGAGTGTCTGTTTTTGTGCCATATCAAAACCTTTTTTTTTTTAATGTTTATTTATTTTGAGAGAGAGACAGAGCGTGAGCAGAGGGGGGACAGAGAGAGAGACACAGAGTCCAAAGTAGGCTCCAGGCTCTGAGCTGTCAGCACAGACCCCAACACGGGGCTGGAACCCATGAACCACGAGATCATGACCTGACCTGAAATCGGACGCGTAATCAACTGAGCCACCCAGGCTCCCCTAAAGTTAAAAATTTTTTAAACTGCCTAAATCTGGATTGCCCCACGATGGCTTGACTAATGCCAAGGCTTGGCAGGAACCTGGGGGCAGCTCATAGTGGGGCTCATCCCCAGACTAGGTGAAGGTACAAGGAGAGCTAATGAAATGCTTCTGTTACAGTGAGCTGAACAATTGAAGCCCTCTTTTTGCTTCTCAGCCAATTAGCTCTAACTCACCCCTGAGGTGGCGAGGTCTTCCAAGGTTTTTATGGCAATTTAATCAAAGTTAATTGAGAGTTGATATACTCTGCCTTGTAAAATGTAGAAGAGTGGTTTTTTTGGGCACTCATGAAGGAGTGCCACAAAGTAAAAAACTATTTCATAATGACACTGATGTTATTTGCCTTTTTCTTGCTCATTCTTTCAGGAGTGTGCAGTGGGGTTTCTGAGGGGCTACATAACATAGTAACGTCATTGCTCAGTAAGTTGTATGTTGTGTTTTCTAAGTATGATTATATAAATGCCAATGTTTGTAGGCCCTTTCTTGGAAATGAGTGAGATAAGCCTGCCACTTCAAGGGAAACAATTGAAATCCAAGCAGAAATGACAATTTTGGAGAATTCATAGGCACCACTTTGAGCTTGACAACTCTCTAAAGCTTTTCTAATGAGATGAGTGGTGACATTGATAAATGTGACTTTTAAAATAAATTGTATAGTGGTTGTTTGCATAACTCGCTGAACTGGTATTTTCCAAATTGACCAATTTGTGATTTTACAAAGACATGCACAGATAAAAGCTCTAGTCAAAGTGTAAGATACACCAAGATGGATTTCAGTGTAATAGAGTGAGAAAGCTCATTGGTCTGGTTTCAGATTCCACATTGCAACTCATCTTTCAACGTTTTTTATTTATTTTTGGGACAGAGAGAGACAGAGCATGAACGGGGGAGGGGCAGAAAGAGAGAGGGAGACACAGAATCGGAAACAGGCTCCAGGCTCCGAGCCATCAGCCCAGAGCCTGACGCGGGGCTCGAACTCACAGACCGCGAGATCGTGACCTGGCTGAAGTCGGACGCTTAACCGACTGCGCCACCCAGGCGCCCCGCAACTCATCTTTAAGAAACCACCACTTGTGGAGTTTTGGTGTAGTATCAAAGAACATTCACAGTAATATGGGTAAGGGAGGAACATTTTAATTACCTTTTTTAACTGCATAGCAGTGTGAGGCCAGAGTTTCTTCATATACTTCAGCCAAAACCACATGTGACAACAGATTAAGATAGACATTAAGAAGATTTGCAGAGATGGAAAACAATGCCATTCTTTTGGCTAAATGTTTTTTGTTTGTTTTGGAAAATGCAGTTCTCTTTCTTTCTTCTTTCTTTCTTTTTAAGTTTATTTTAAGAGATAGCATGAGTGGGGGAGGGGGAGAGAGAGAGAATTCCAAGCAGGCACTGTGGAGTAGAGCCCAGTGCGTGGCTTGAACTTAAGAACCATAAGATCATGACCTGAGCTGAAACCAAGTATTGGTCACTCAACCAACTAAGGCACCCAGGTACCCCAAAACTTTTTAAATTTTAATGAAACAGTTGACTAGTGTTCCTTGAAATATGTTTTTGGAAATGCTGCATTAGTAGAGAACTATCAAAGGGAAAATAATAAAAAAAAAAAAGGCTGAATAGTACTGAAAAGGTGATTAAGATGAAGATAGAAAGTGACCATTGGATTTGGCAGGGTGGAAGTCATTCATAATCTTGAGCAGTTTCAATGGAAAAGGGATAAAGCAGAAGCCTCCTTGGAATTGATTGAGGAAAGAATGTGAGATACAGTGAAAATGGGCTCTAGTTTTGCTATGTAGAGGATCCAAGTTAAGAATTATTTAGATGGGATATACTAAGGCGTGTTTATGCTCATGGTAATATAGTAGGTTAAATACAGGATGTTGAGAGACCATATACAGAGAGGAAGAGGAGTCTTCTCTGTTTGTGTGTGTGTGTACATACTCATACACATATGTATACATACCTGAATCAGAAGAGTTTCCTTCAAGAAATGATCTTTGGGGCGCCTGGGTGACGCAGTCGGTTAAGCGTCCGACTTCAGCCAGGTCACGATCTCGCGGTCCGTGAGTTCGAGCCCCGCGTCAGGCTCTGGGCTGATGGCTCGGAGCCTGGAGCCTGTTTCCGATTCTGTGTCTCCCTCTCTTTCTGCCCCTCCCCCGTTCATGCTCTGTCTCTCTCTGTCCCAAAAATAAATAAAAAACGTTGAAAAAAATTAAAAAAAAAAAAAAAGAAATGATCTTTAAGATAAGATCTGAAGGCTGATCTTTGCATAGGCTTACCTTAGCCAGGGAAGTGAAAAAAGACAAGAAGATACTAGGGTGAATAAACAGCATGGGGAACAACCCTAGAAGTAATCACAGTGCATTCATGGAACTGAAGTAAGGCATGTAAAGAGGCAGAGAGTAGAAGAGTGGTTCGATAAGAAGATTGAAAGGTAGACAAGGTCCAAATTGTTCAGGGTCTTATGACAGGTAAGGAATTGTTTCTTTATCCTAAGAGTCATGAGAAGCCACTAAAGGATCTTAAGCAGGAAAGACATTCTGAAATTGGCTCTTTAAAACGTTTACTCAGCAGGGTTGCCTGGGGCTCAGTTGGTTAAGTGTCTCTCTCTTTTTTTTTTCTAATTTTTAAAAATGTTTATTATTTGTTTTTGAGAGAGAGAGAGAGAGTGCGAGCAGGGGAGGGGCAGAGAGAGCGGGGGGGGGGGGGGGGGGGGGGACAGAATCCGAAGCAGGCTCCGGGCTCTGAGCTGTCTAGCCAGAGCCCAATGCAGGGCTTGAACCCATGAACCATGAAATCATGCCCTGAGCCGAAGTCAGACGCTTAACTGATTGAACCACCCAGGCGCCCCCAAGTGTCTGACTCTTGATTTCAGCTCAGGTCATGATCTCACCATTTGTGAATTCATACCCCACATCTGGCTCTTTGCTGACAGTGTGGAGCCTGCTTGAGATTCTCTCTCTCTCTGCCCCTCCCCCACTCATGCTGTCTCTCAAAATAAACTTAAAAAAAAAAAAACAAAAAAACCCAAACCCCAAAAGTTTAAAACATTTACTCTCAGCATGGAGAAGGTGTTAGGTAGAGAAAGGTAAAAAACCAGTTTGGAAGTTAGATGGATTTGGAGAGTCACTTCACCTGCTAAGGGAAAAGGCTATGGAGTCTGGAGTGCATGAACAGCGACAGAGAGATCTAGGGAATGGGAGACAGTGGTAAATTTGAGAGATAATTATATATGTGCCTAAAAGCATATTAGAGTGTGTGTGTGTGTGTACGTTTGTGTGTATACACAAACATATGCATGTACATACATGTATATATGTAAAAAAATTGTAGTCACAAAAACTTTAATAACTTAATTGGTGTAAAACACATGTACACAGATGATCACCAAATCATAAGTGTGTGGCTTATTGGATTTTCAGAGTGACATGTCCATGAAACTTTCACCCAGATTTACATATATGTATATATATCTATATATATATAACTATATATATTATATTATATATATATAGTTATATATATAATATATATATAATATATATATAAACTATATAATTATATATATATATTATATATGTAACTATATATATGTATATATATGTGTATATATAAAACTAATATCCCAAATTCTCTCTCCTCTGAGGCTCTCTAAGTCATTATCCCACTCTCCCTAGTCAGAGTCACTGTCTGACTTGACACAATTAGGTTAGTTGGTTACTAAGAATAAGGGACAGAGTGAAGGAATCTTTTATTGATATATGACATATATAGAAAGTGCAAAATTAGTAGACTGGAACATGATGAATTTTTTTAAATGTTTATTTTTGAGATAGAGAGGGAGACAGAGGATCCCAAGCAGGTTCTGCACTAACAGTGCAGCCCTGATGCGGGGCTCAAACTGACGAACCATGAGATCATGACCTGAGTCGAAATCAAGTCGGTAGTTTAACCGACTGAGCCACCCAGGTGCCCCAGAATTTGATGAATTTTTATAAAATGAATACCCAGGTAATGTTTGAGATATAGAACATGTTTCTACCCAGAGAAACCCATTAGAGATCCAGTGCCTAAAGTTTTTATTGGGATCTGGTCACATAGACACACTCTGCCTAGCACGTACTAAAATTCTAGACTCCCAGAAGGAAGGCAGATGTTCAGTATGAATCATATTGTTTGCACAGTCTAAGCGCAATGAGCCACCTTATCAGTTAGGGAAAGTTTTTGTCAGTGTAGGGAACTGCTTGTTAACCAGATTTCCAGGCACAAGCCAAAAGGCCATCCTTACAAACAGGCCTTTATGAAGGTAGCAGTCTTGGGCCTGCTATATTAAGTTTTTTCCTGCATAATCACCATAGGTGAGTTTTGCCTGTTCTTTTTTTTTTTTTTTTTTTTAAATGGCATCTGATTTCTTTCTTATGTATGTATGTATGTATGTATGTATGTAATCTCTATACCCAACATGGGGCTTGAACTCACAAGAGTCACATGCTCTTCCAACTGAGCCAGCCAGGCACCTCAAGTTTTGTCTATTCTTGAACTTTATATAGAAGGAATCATGGCATGTACTCCTGGCTTATTTTGCTCAGCATTATGTTTGTGCGATCTAGCTAGTTCATTCATTTTCATTGCTGAATAGTATTCTGTATACAATAGTATACTACAGTTTATGCTCTTTACTGTTGACAGGCAAAGTTTTTTCACTTTCTTATCAATCTTTGGTATTATCTCTTCTGCATTGTAGTCATTTTTGCAGGTATGTAGTAATATTTCGTTAATGGTTTTTATTAGTATTTCCCTGATGAGATTGAGCCCTTTTTTTCCCATGAACATTTTTTTCGTGTGTATTGGCCATCTGGGTAACCAACTTTTTTTAATGTTTGTTTATTTGGGGGGGCGAGGGAGGGGCAGAGAGAGAGGGAGACAGAATCCGAAGCAGGCATCGTGCTGTCAGCTCAAAGCCTGATACGGGGCTTGAACCCATGAACTGTGAGATCACAACCTGAGCCGAAATCCAGAGTCAGTCACTTAAGCAATTGAGCCACCCAGGCACCCCGATCTGGATAACCTTTTTATTGTAAGTTGCTTTTCCAAGTTTCTTGCCCATTTTTATATTGGGTTGTCAAATTTATTTGCAGGAGTTGTAAAGATATAGTTTGGATATGAGTCTGTTGTTGGATATACGTATTACAGATACCTTCTTCCATTTTGTAGGTTGCCATTTCGCTCTTAAATGGCTTCTTTTAATGAAGAAAAGTTATTAACTTTAAAGTAGACAAATTAGGGAGGCCTAGGTGGCTCAGTCGGTTAAGTGTCTGACTCTGGCTCAGGTCATGATCTCACTGTTCATGAGTTTGGGCCCCGCATTGGGCTCTGTGCTGACAGCTTGGAGCCTGCCTCAGATTCTATGTCTCCCTCTGTTTGCCCCTCCCTTGCTTATGCTCGCTCTCTCTCTCTCAAAAATAAATAAATAAATATTTAAAAAAATAATAAAGTAGCCAAATTAATTCATCTTTTGGTTTAGAGTTTGTGCTTTCTGTTGCCTTCTTTAAATTATCTTTGTCTTGGCCAAGGTAATGGAGATAGTCTCCTGTGTTATCTTTTAGCAGCTTATTGTTTTACTTCCATAGTTAGATCTACAGTCTACTTGGTATTTATTTTTGTGTATATGATACAGAAGTAGGGGTCAGATTAATTTTTTTCATATGGCTATTGAATTTACTCAGCACTATTAAATATTTTTTTAAAATTTATTTTGAGAAAGAGAGGGAGAGAGAATCCCAAGCAGGCTCCACGTTGTCAGCATGAAGCTTGATGTGGGGCTGGATCTCACAAACTGTGAGATCATGATCTCAGCTGAAATCAAGAGTTGGACACTTAACCAACTGAGACACTCAGGTGCCCTGACTCAATGCTATTTGTTGTAAAAACAAAACAAAACAAAAAAATTTTGTCTTTGCTGCTGTGCAGTACTACCTTAGTCTTAAGTGTCCGTAGCTCTCCATTTTGTTTCATTGTTTTATCCTTGTCCCAATACCACACTGTCTTACTAAGCTTTATAATAAATCTTAATATCTGATAGTGTAAGTCTTTCAACTTTTTTTCTCACAGTTATCTTAACTATTCTTAGTCCTTTGAATTTCTGTATAAAAAGTTTTAGAATTGCCATCTCTCTCTCTCTCTCTCTCTCTCTCTCTCTCTCTCTCACACACACACACACACACACACACACACACACATTCAAAGAGACATGCACAAAAGAACTTGTTGGGATTTTGATTGTATTGAATCAGTAAATCAATTTAGGGAAGATTGAAATATTTAGAATTCAGTGTACTAATCCATGAATTTATCATTTAAGTTATTTAAAAAATCTTTTCAGTTAGGGGCATCTAGTCGGCTCAGTCGGTTAAGCGTCCCACTTTTGGTTTTGGCTCAGGTCATGATCTCATGTTTCGTGAGTTAAAGCTCTGCATTGGGCTCTGCTCTGACAGCTCAGAGCCTGCTTGGGATTCCCTCTTCCCTCCCCTCCCCTCCCCTCCCCTCCCCTCCCCTCCCCTCCCCTCCCCTCCCCTCCCCTCCCCTTCTTTCTCTCTCTCTCTCCTGCCTCTCCCCTCCCCTCCCCTTCTTTCTCTCTCTCTCTCCTGCCTCTCCCCTCCCACTCGTGCCCACTCTCTCTCTCTCAAAATAAATAAACTTAAAACATTTTTTTTTTTGTTACAGGTCTTGCACATCTTTCACTAGATTTACTTCTTGGTGTGCTCACTTTGGCAGCACATATACTAGATTTACTTCTTGGTATTTGATGTGGAAGACAAGATGTAGTTAATCAGGCTTTCTGCCCAATCTATTCTTGATTGAATCTGAGTGCTTGTGGTATAGGAAAGCTGTCTCAACTTAGTTCAGAGATCATACAGACAGTAGTATTCTGTATGGAAGGTCTTCAGAGATGTAGGAATTAAAAAACAGCTGTAACAGTATGGTAAATTATTTTATAGTAAGACAGTTTTTATACTAAGTATTTGGACGTTGAAAGATGAAAGTTTATGAAATCATATTGCACAACTGTGCAAAATATTAAAATATGGACATCATTGGCATCATAGGCATCATTGCTGTGCAATGTGAATTGTGAATGTGAAATGTGTTGAATGAGAAGCTATACTATTTAGGTGTGGTTTTAGTTTCAGTTAGATAATCAACATTTCACCATGGTTTTACATATTCAGAGAGGAGGGAATTAAGTGTCAGTGTGTGTGTGTGTGTGTGTGTGTGTGTGTGTGTGTGTGTAGGTGTGAACTGTAATGTTAAGACATAATATACTATGATGTGATTATAAAATGAATGTGTTTTCAGATTTGTGACTCTTTGTGACAGAATTTTTATTCCTAGAAACTTGAGAAATAAAGGAAAGAAAGATCTAGTTGTAACCTTTAGCAAATTACTTCATATTTCTGTGCCTTCATTTCTTCATCTGCATAAGGGGGATAATGTACCCCTTTTGGAAAGGACATAGAACAGTGTCTGACTCATAGCAAGTGCTTAGTATGCATCATTGTTGTTTTCGTTTTTCTGCAGATATGTAGGTACCAAGAGGGCATGGACTTGGTCTGTTCATTATCTTCAACACCTTCTGTGTGCTAGATTGTGTAGGAACAATCCCTGCAGTCCTGGAGTTTACAATCTACATATCTTACAGTCTGTACATATTGTAGATAATAAATTATGTTCATAATAAGGCAAATTAACACAGGCGTCATGCTCCTGTAAGAAACTGTAATTATTTATAAAACATCTATTTACTAATTTTTTGTAATGACATTGTTGTTTCATAACCTTATTTAAGTTGAAGTCCCGAGGGAGTGTGTTAGGCTGTTGATTTCATGGTTGTGCATCTTTTGCTTGAACTACTGATAATTGATTCCTCTCTGGTGCTAGGATGTGCTGAGAATTGAAAGACTCAGGTTTAAGTTCTAGTTTTGCTGCTGATTTTGTACATGACTCTGAGCAAGTTATTTCTTAATCTTGTCTATAATTGAATGTATTAAATGATTTCTAAGGTTTCTTCCAGCTCTCATTTTGTTTTCAATCATCTTCTCCAAATTACATCATGTTCTGCAGGTAGAAGGGAGCAGGAATCCATTGTCCATAATATTTATTTGTCTTATAACTGAATACTAAAACTTATTTATTTATTTAAAAAAGATTTTTTTTCATGTTTATTTTTGAGAGAGACAGAGAGACAGAGCATGAGCAGGGGAGGGGAAGAGAGGGAGACACAGAATCCTCAGCAGGCTCCAGGCTTTGAGCTGTCAGCACAGAGCCTGACTTGGGGCTCGAACCCACGAATCATGAGATCATGACCTGAGCTGAAGTCGGACGCTCAACCGACTGAGCCACCCAGGTGCCCCTGAATACTGAAATTTAAACGGTGAGCTCATATTTCATAATTGGTTTTATTTTGGTTTTATTTATAGGTGCCAGAAGTGGGTGGAGAATTGCAGGAGAGCAGACTTAGAAGATAAAACACCTGATCAGCTAAATAAACATTATCGATTATGTGCCAAACACTTTGAGACCTCTATGATCTGCAGAACTGTAAGTAATAGAAGGGCTTGGGTTTTTTTTGTTTTCTCTCTCTCTCATTCACTCAGTATCTGGTTGGCAGTGTAAATCTGTATCTGTTAATGTTGGAGTGTATTCTTATATCCCGCCACTTTTTTTTTTTTTTTTTAAAGATGAAGACAAATTTGGAGCTGAATAGTATCTAATTTGTTCTTAAAAGCCTGGTATTTTTTTTTTAACCCCTCTGTTTCTGATGCCCCATTACTACTCAACAGAGGTTGCCCTTTTTACATTTCTTATGCAGCCTTCAGAAAATTTCATTTTTTTATTTTTAATTTTTTAAAGAAAATTTTAGATGATTATAAAAGTGTTTGTTTAAGGTAAAGTTTGTGTTTTTATTTGGAGCAGATTCTCCAGAGCTTTTTTTATGAGTGAAATCTTTATCAAGAAATGGAGCTCTTTGTTTTCATGTTTTTGTATGTACTGGTAGAACCAACCCTTAATTTTTATGTGCAAGTTACAACAAGAAGAAAATTGTATAATTAATGTGAAAAATAATTTCTTTCAATAATTTGCAATTTCGTATCAAACCTGGATCTCTCAAGCTTACTTCTGTTAACTATGTGAATTTGGCCAGGTCACTTTCCCTTCTGGGTCCCGAATTCTAATAAGAAGATTAAACCAGATAATTTCTGAAATCTAAGATTTTTAACCCTCTGTGATTCTGTTATTGCTATGACTTAGACAAACAGAGCAGATTTGATTGAAATGAAGCAGATTTGAAACACTTAAACTAGGGAGATAGTTTTGTTAAATAATATCTTCTTATTTAGGTGTAACTAATGTATCATCTCAGATATTGGGATAGACATAAACTTGATTTGAAGATACACTATATATTGTTATGCAGCAATTTATTTTGATATTTTTTTCAGATACATTTTGCAGAGGCTTCAGAAAACTAAAGAATGATTGGGTTATTTTATTTCTCAAAATTAATTGAAGCAGATACTTGTGAAGTCATTGGGAGGTGAGCCAATTCCGGTTCAACAGTTTAATCACAAATATTTGAGGGATATTTTTGCCTTGTTTTGTTAAGAGGGTAATAATGATCAACCAAAATAGGGGATTTTGTATGTTTAAAAGGCAAACTAGTTTTATGTTCTTGACATTAAGTAAAAATATCCCAAATTATTATTTTAAATACACAAGCCATAATGCATTTTTATTTAATAATAAATATGGTCTCTTAATTACATAATTCCAATAAGATTGTTGTGAGACATGTAAAATTGTAGTTCACTCATATTCTTGTTTAGTCAGAGCATAGGACAGAAAGATGAGCTATTTTTGCTTTTTAAATTTCCACAAGATTCTTAAATCTTGAATAAATTAATGCAAATGCGAGAAAATGTTCTCTCTACACATGATATCTGTATCTAAATGTTTGAGAGTTTTGACTTCATTAGTTTGGCATTGAAGGTCTCATCAGTAAACATTCATGGCTAGTTCCACTGAAGCCAGATACTATCCTTGATGCTAGAGTAAGGTCACTGCTTTATGCTCAAACCTTAATTCAGCAGTTGAAGATTAAATCTTGATACTGAGTTAAAACTATCCTGCACATAAATTGAAAATAGCTCTTTTTGGAATGCGTACTTATAAATAAATATTTCTAAAAAGTAACATGTTTTTAATTCATGTTCTGTTTTTCGGTCTGTAATTTGGTTTGTAGCAAATTGATGTGAATTTAAGAAATTCATTAGGAATGTTTTATCCCTCCTTATTTAATAATTGGTAAGATATCAAGAGTGGACTGTATATGTTTGTGTCTGTTGTGACATGTTTGCTAAGTGGGAAAGATGAGATGTTTGGGGTATAGTATAGTTTTTGCTCCCTTCAGTGATTGTGTCACTGATCAATCTCTGATTCAGACTTCCTAATAGACTCAGGATAATTGGCCCAGCACTAGAAGCTGAGTGGCATTGAGAAATAGATTTTCTTTTTGTTTTTTATGAGGCATGGGGGTGATCTAGAAAATGAATCTGAATAGAAATACTTCCCAAATGTGTTTAACAACTCTTTAGATAAAACTTGAGATAGTGTGTTCCCTTTAGTTATATATTTTTTCTTCATATCATCCTAATCTTCCTTCTCTGGATGAAAAAATATAGATAGGAGTTGTTATTTTTGTTTGGCATATACTTTGAACATGCTTTAATAATCAGCTTTGAAATAATTGCTGCTCCCAAGAAAGCTTTTTATTTCTTTTATTTTTCTTAAAGTTTATTTATTTTGAGAGAGAGAGGTGAGGGGCTTGGGGGGAAAGGCAGGGAGAAAGAGAATCCCAAGCAGGCTCTGCACTGTCCGCACAGAGCTTGACCCAGGGCTCAAACTCATGAACTGTGAGATCATGACCTGAGTCGAAATCAAGAGTCGGATGCTTAACCGACTGAGCCACTCAGGTGCGCCCAAGAAAGCTTTTTAAAAAGAAGAGTATTTTGTCTTTATCAGTGCAGATCTGTGAAGAAATTAAAAGACATTGTTTCTTTGACTAGGTGGGGTGAACATATGCAGTTATTTATCTGTTACTCTTCCTGTTAATAAAATTCTTGTCCCTACCCGACCTCTGGGTTGGCTGCTGAAGACTGTCAACATCTAAGTATGCATCTAGCGTCTAGCCAGGTTGGATTAGGTTAACGGGAATTAGGATAGAGAATGGTCATCCTTCAGTGATAAGAACATTAGAATTAGAAATTTAGAAATACCTAGTTTAGTGTTTGCAGAAATATGATTATATATATCATGGTATAAATGAATTCAAGTGGCACACGAATCAGTTTTTATTTTAGGAATTTCACAATATGTGTTAAAAATATAGCTCATGAAAATCATTATTTTATAGTTTTTATTGCTTAAGACAATGCTGACTTAAAAAGTCAGTGGATTATGTGAGAGTGCAGATGGTGGTATGCAAGTGTTATCATTAGTATGTGAATAATTTCAATTTGGGAAATATGGTCTAGCTCAACACTAGAAATTTATTCAGAAGAGGCAACTGAGGCCCAGAAAGGGAAAGTATTTGGCTAGGATCTCACAGTGAGTTACTGGTAGAATTTGGACTAGTTCCTAGGTCTCCTGGGTCCCACCAGTCCATCGTACCTTGATACTTCTCAGTAATAGTAGTGAAAAGTGGATAGAACCACGGGGAAAGTAGGGAAGAATTAAGAACATAGAAAGGGATAGATTGAGAAACTCTTGTGCCTGCTGTAGATTTGGTGGGCTCATGGAAGAGCTAAACAGTGAAGTAGCTGGGAGGATGAATTAGAAATATATATGCAAAATGCAAATATATTTTATTTTTTATGCTTACCATGAACTTCGTTCCTTAATTTAAAATAGTAAGATTGCCAGAAGGGCAAAAACAAAAAGAGTTAGAAATAATACCTGATCTGGACGGACATCATCATTCTGCAAGTCTCTACACTTTAGAGCTGGAGGTGAAGGAGTACTGGGGAAGTCATTAACATAGCATTTTCTTTATGTGTAATACATTCTTAAGGACTGTCTCTGAATTAACACATTTTTCTTTTTCAGAGTCCTTATAGGACAGTTCTTCGAGATAATGCAATACCAACAATATTTGATCTTACCAGTCATTTGAACAATCCACATAGTAGACACAGAAAACGAATAAAAGAATTGGTATGTCAAATGTGCTTTTGGCTTTCCCACCCCACCCCCCCCCATAATACTGTGAAATCAAATATAGATGCATTCCTCTTAAAATTGAACCCAAGTTACTATTTCCGAAGGTAACATGGGAAATAAATGCTGTGGTTATTATTGAAGAAGGATGGATGTAAGATGATTAGTGTTTAAATTGGAAAATTGTTCTCAAATTTAGCCAGTTGATACTCATTGACTTGGGCCAAAGTGTGCTGTTAATTATAGGCCACTAGCACATTCCCTTCCTGGGAACAAAACAAAACACTACCTTTTCTTTTGTAGTGAGGAAAGTGGAACTGAGGGATATTTCCAGAATTCAGGACAAAGGGATAAAGAAAGGGAAAGTATGAAAGTTAAGACATGGATACTTTTACCTAGAGATAATGGTTCCGTCACTATTAAGTACTGACAGGGTTAGAAAAAGCTTTTAAATCTCTGTTTATGGCATCATTTATGCATGTTTTCATGTTCCTTTGATACCCTTTAGTTCTAATAATTGAAACCTACCACTTTTTGTTAATATTAGGTGAACAAAATTAATCAATGCTCTTCAGTCCATGACTTTCTGCCATCATTGCCACCAGCAAGACCCTTATTTTGTTTATTATTTTTTCTCTTCCTTCCACTATTACCATTCCCATTTTTCTCCCCTCTTTTTGGTATTCATGTTAATGTATTTAATATTTGTCATTTTAGTCTACCTACTGTGTGCTTTTTTAAGACAACATTTATCTCATTTTCCTCATTTTTTCTTTGTTTACCTTTCATATTTAGATCTTTGATCCATTTGGGCTTTGTATGTATGGTGTTCAGTAGAGATCTAATTTTATTTTTCTCCTTATAGAGAATCAGTTTTCTCAATATGGTCTGTTAATCTGTCCTTTCCTTCACTGGTTTTAAGGTGCCACCCCTGTCATATACCAAGTTTCCATATATGCACAGTGTTTCTGGGAGCTCTGTTCTGTTTATTGGAAAATGTGTTTGTTCACATATGTACCACTGTTCACAACAGTACCACATATGTACTGCTTTTATTACCATGGCTTTATAATTTATCTTACTTGCAAATACAGTGGTTTCTTAACTCTTCTTTTTCAAAATTGTCTTAGCTACTTGTGGACCTTTATTCCGCCATATGAATTTGAGAATTCTTTCGTCCAGTTCTTCTAGAAATTGCATTGGGATTTTCAACACAAATGCTTTGGATTAACATCTTAAAATATTAATTGGTCCCACCCATAAACAGAAAAAAATAGCTTTCAGGTAATAGCAGCCATTGACCAGACTAAATACTAGTTCTTTGAATACACTATTAACATACTTTAAGGAGTGCAGAAAGTCAAAAATTTGAAAAAACTTTAGGGTTTTTGCTGCAGTTTTTTAAAAGAGAACAATGTGTACATTCCTTAAATTACTTCCTAAATACATTATGGTTTTTGTTGGTATAGGTTATGTATTCTGGTTGAGATTGTTTCCAGCAATTTTGAAGAACTAATTTTGGTTAATTCCTACTAGTCTTTGGAGTTTTCTATGAAGTTGATTTTATCATCTCCAAATAAGGACAAATTTGCCTCCTCTAATCCTCATAATTTTAATTTTTTCTGTTGCTTGTGTTACTGTTTAGTCAGGATCCTGAGAAGTGCTGTGTTGAACAGTCCCAGTAATGTCACAGATGATATGCTTGCCTTGTTGCATTAAGTGTGATGTTTGTTGCTGATACTGTTAAAGAGGGTTTTTTTTGGGTTTCTTTTATTTGAGACAGTGTGTGTTAGTGAGGAGAAGGGCAGAGAGAGTCTTAAGCAGTCTCTTTGCTCAACATGGAACCCAATACAGGGCTCAATCCCATGACACTGGGATAATGACCTCAGCCAAAATCAAGAGTCTGACACTCAACTGACTGAGCCACCCAGGTGCCCCTGATACTGTTTTTATCAAGTTAAGGAAATTCCTTTCATTCCCTTTTAGTCCTCATATTCCGAATTTTTATCATAACTTGTTGAACTTACCAAAAGCTTTAACTGCATCTATTGAGTAGAAAAATTCAGTTTTTTTTAATGTAGTGAATAGCTGATGGATTTCTGGTGTTGAACCATCTTTGCATTCCTGTGATGAACCCTAACTGATTGCATTATCTCTCTTCATTTGTTTGATTTAGTTGGTTGATATTTTATTTAGGATTTTGCATTTATAAGTGTTGTCCTGTAATTTTCTTTCGTTGTACTCCTCTTATCCAGTTAATGATGTCAGGGTTCTATTAGCCTTATAAAATTAGTTGGATAGTTTTCCTTTTCTCTCAGATTTTCTGGAAAAACTTGTATAAGGTATATACTCTCTGCTCATGAAAGTTAAACCATAAAACCATCAGAGTGCTTGGGGTGGGTGAGGGAATATTTTGTTTGCAATTTTGATTCATTTATTGGTTTCCTCTTGTATTTCATTTGTTTTTAAGAACTGCATATAGGATTTTGGAGCGCTTGTGTTTTTCTGACCCTAAGATTATTTTAAAAAATTTTTTTTAATGTTTGTTTTTTAGAGCAAGAATGACGGAGGGAGGGAGAGAGAACTAGCAGGGGAGGGGCAGGGGGAGACACGGAATCCGAAGCAGGCTCCAGGTTCTGAACTGTCAGCACAGAGCCAGACACGGGCTTGAACCCATGAACTGTAAGATCATGACCTGAATCAAAGTCGGACGCCTAACTGACTGAACCACCCAGGCATCCCTGATCCTAAAATGATTTTAATATTGTTTGCAAGGAAATCAGTTAGTATTATCAATGATTGTTGCATTGTGATTTATTTGGTTTCATCTTGATTTGAGAGATTTATTTTTTGGCTCTTTTTCTGACTTCTTGAATGTTTAGCTCATATTTGTATGTATTCACAGTTGTACATGTCTAAGTGTGTTTTAGCTGTATCCCATAATTATAGACATGTAGTGCTTTTGTTGATTAGTCAGGAGTGTTTTGTAAATTCCCCCGTTCCTTTAACATAGGGTTATTTTTGTTTTTAGTTTCCAGGCATGGGTTTATTTTTTAAAACCCATTTTGTAGCTTTTATTTTGTAATATTAAGTTATTAATAATTCATGGAGTATATATGTAGTCTGTGTGATATTGATTCTTTCTAGTTTTTGCATTTGTTATTTCTATTGAAGTGTGATGCTAGCCTAATTCTTGTTACTTTTTAGATGATTTGCTTTTCTCCCTCAAAGTCTTTAGTATTTTTTCTTTATATTTGACATTTTTAATTTTGCTAACCTGTGTCTAGATGGTTTTTTAGTTATCCAGACTGACACCTTTAGGTTCTGAGAAATCCTCAGTTTTTATTTCTTCATACATTTCTTTCCCTCTATTTATTTATTTGTTTTTCTGGGATGTCTCCTAGACGAATGGTGACACACCACTGTAGTTTTCCACATCAGCTCTCTTCTTAGCCCTACGTACCAGGAGTGAGGAGCTCAGCCACTTCCCATCCTCCAGCTACCATTTCCCTATATTCTGCCCCTTGGGAACCTCAAATACCTTAATGCAGACATACTCTTCTAGGTTTGCCATCCTTGTAACTGTAGCTCATGGGATAAGGAGGGAATGTTCTAGATTGGCTAGCCTGCTGATGTTTCTTGTTATCAGTATCATGTTCCTATGCTGCCTAGCAGGTACCCTTCTAACTCAAGCTGTCACTGGTAGTGCTCCTTGCCTGCTCCTGAATAGTAATGGGGTGGTTTGTGGTTTAAGCATTGCAGTGGGTTACAGGAAGAGAAAGGACATAACTGGAAAGTTCTTCCTCGGTTTAATCCTGTATGTACTTGGCCCTCTATGCTGTATGCATCCATTTCTCTTCCATACTGGTACGTGTTACTTTCTGCTTCCCAGGGAATTCTCACAGCTTTTGTGTTAGGTTCTGGGATCCAGCAACTCTCTCTTACGTGGCATCCCCCAGGAACAAATTGGAGGGGACATGATTTGTGACCCCTTGGATTTGACACCAAGCACCATCCTGTACTTTCATGCCTTTTATTAGCTTTCAAACACTTGTCACCCAAAGTTAAGTTGATTTAAGTATAAAGTAAGTTAAGCGATGTATTCTTTCTCCTCAGTGTTTTTAAAAAAACTTAAATAAATAAAGTTTATTTATTTATTTTGAGAAGGTGAGAAAGCGGGGAGGGCAGAGAGAGAGAGAGAATCCGTGCTCTCAGCATGGAGCTGGCGCACGAACCCGGAGAGCATGACTTGAGCCAAAATCAAGAGTAGGATGCTTAACGGAGTGAAGCACCCAGGCACCCTGTCTCCTCTAGTATTTTATTATGAGCTTGGAATCATTAGTAAATTATTTTTCTGGTTTTTCTGTCATTTCTATGTTTGAAGAATGTATTCATTGTAAGGAATTTATGCTTTCGAAGGAATTAAATTTGAGTCACAGTATGCTTTTTACTTATGAGTCTACAGTGATGTGCTAGAGTTCAGTTTTCTTAAAGGTGTTTTTTTTTTTTTTTCTTCTTTTTTCTTGTCACTTAGAGTGAAGATGAAATCAGGACACTGAAACAGAAAAAAAGTAAGTGATAGTGTTAATGACTGAACTTCTGAATGCCTTTTAAAAAGGCCTTGACCTGGTAAGGACAAATAAATATGTTGTATGTCCAAAACCTACCGTGAGAGTGATGTAAGAGTGTGGTAGGCATTTTCCTGTGGTTTGGAATTGTCTGTGAGACAGAAGTCTTAGTTTAGTTTCTTGATTGAGTGCTACTGTGCCACGTACTTGGCCGCTTCCCTACTAGCTGTGCTCTTGGTGTGTGGTGGGGTGGCAGGCACACAGTGTCCCCATGGAGGGAAGGAAAGGCAGCAGTAAAGGACAAGAGCAGAATCTTTGTCCACCCGATGTGTGGTGCATCATAAGTTCTTGATAAATGTTTAAGGAAAAGTGCTTTGAGGACACTTAGCCTAATAGAGAGTAGGAGTCACAGTAGCCTTTCTGCAGGTGCTGATGCCTGACCTGTGTCACCAAAGGATGAGGACTAGTCGTTGTTTTTGTTTTTGTCTATTACTACTATTATTCCTCCTTCTTGGTCTCCTCCTCCTACTGTGCTATTATTAATATTATTTTTATTAACATAACTGTTTATGTTAAGTCTTTAGGTGCTTTACTTAGTTCATTTAATTCTGACAGTAGTCCTGAGGGAGTCAGGCAAAGGAGGGAGGTGTATTCTGCGCAGAAGTAGAGTAGCTTGAAACAGGGTGCCTGATTTGGAGAATTATACTCATTTTGTTGTTAGAGCTTCTAATATCCTATGATGATTAGAAAATGAACCTAGAGGGGACCACAGGGTCTAGGACTTGCAAGGTTGTGTATATGACTATGGGCAGGACACTAACCTCAGAGGCTCAGTTTTTCAATCCACGTACAAAGAGATTTGGCTAATACTTCTAGTAGTCTATTATTTGCCCTAAAAATTGCGTCAATATACCTTATGTTATGTTGGCTTATATAATTCTCATCTCCCATATTAAAGTGTAGCTTAATGATTTCATAGAAATTGCATTAGCATGGACCTTGGAACCAGACAGGTTTGGATTTGAATTTCACCTTCATCCTTTTAACTACATCTGTGACCTTGGGCAATTATTTACTTTCCTCATTTGTCAAGCGGGATTGATAGCACCTGCCTATAGAGGGAGTAATGTGATACATATAAAATGCCAACACAGTGCTTCAATAAATATTAGTTCTCTTCCTCTTTTTCCTGAGGGCACGGACCGTTACTGGTCTGGACGTGTTTTATGTGACGTGCCTTGTTAAGTTTGTAAGAAATCGTTCCTCTCTTATATATAACATTTACATGTAGGATTAAAATCTCTGTGTACAGTTTTTGTCTCCACTAGAGTGTGTCTTATTTTAACCTCTGTATCCTAGTCTGTGGTCCAATAGGTACGTTGTGAATGTTGAATGGATGAGCTCCTGAATTTAAATATTTAACCAATCAAAAACATGATTTTTTTTGTTTGTATCATTCCTCATGAGCCTGTTTATAAAATTGATTCTTTGTTTTCCAGTTGATGAAACTTCTGAACAGGAACAAAAACATAAAGAAATAAACAACAGCAATGCTCAGAACCCCAGTGCAGAAGAAGGGGGTGAAGAACAGGATGAAGACATTTTACCTCTAACCCTTGAAGAGAAAGAAAACAAAGAATACTTAAAATCTTTATTTGAAATTTTAATTCTAATGGGAAAACAAAACATCCCTCTGGATGGGCATGAAACTGATGGACTCCCAGAGGGTCTCTTTACCCCGGATAACTTTCAAGCACTCCTGGAGTGCCGGATAAATTCTGGTGAAGAGGTTCTGAGAAAGCGCTTTGAGACAACAGCAGTTAACACATTGTTCTGCTCGAAAACGCAGCAGAAGCAGATGCTAGAGATCTGTGAGAGCTGCATTCGGGAGGAAACCCTCAGGGAAGTGAGAGACTCCCACTTCTTTTCCATCATCACTGACGACGTAGTGGACATAGCAGGAGAAGAGCACTTGCCTGTGCTGGTGAGGTTTGTCGATGAGTCTCATAACCTGAGAGAGGAATTTGTGGGCTTCTTGCCTTATGAAGCTGATGCAGAAATTTTGGCTGTGAAATTTCACACCACGATAACTGAGAAGTGGGGATTGAACATGGAGTATTGTCGTGGCCAGGCTTACATTGTGTCCAGTGGATTTTCTTCCAAAATGAAAGTTGTTGCTTCTAGGCTTTTAGAGAAATATCCCCAAGCTGTCTACACACTTTGCTCTTCCTGTGCCTTAAATATGTGGTTGGCAAAATCCGTGCCTGTTGTGGGAGTATCTGTTGCATTAGGAACCATTGAGGAAGTCTGTTCTTTCTTCCATCGATCTCCGCAACTGCTTTTAGAGCTTGACAATGTCATTTCTGTCCTCTTTCAGAACAATGAGGAAAAGGGTAAAGAACTCAAGGAAATTTGCCATTCTCAGTGGACAGGTAGGCACGATGCTTTCGAAATTTTAGTGGACCTCCTACAAGCACTTGTTTTATGTTTAGATGGTATAAATAGTGACACAAACATTAGATGGAATAACTATATAGCTGGCCGAGCGTTTGTACTCTGTAGTGCGGTAACAGATTTTGATTTTGTCGTTACCATTGTCGTTCTTAAAAATGTTCTATCTTTTACAAGAGCCTTTGGGAAAAATCTCCAGGGGCAAACCTCCGATGTCTTCTTTGCAGCCAGTAGCTTGACTGCAGTACTGCATTCACTGAATGAAGTGATGGAAAATATCGAAGTTTATCATGAATTTTGGTTTGAAGAAGCCACAAATTTGGCTACTAAACTTGATATTCAGATGAAGCTCCCTGGGAAGTTCCGCAGAGCCCAGCAAGGTAACCTGGAATCTCAGCTAACCTCCGAGAGTTACTATAAAGAAACTCTAAGTGTCCCAACAGTGGAACACATTATTCAGGAACTGAAAGATATATTCTCAGAACAGCACCTCAAAGCTCTTAAATGCTTGTCTCTGGTGCCCTCTGTCATGGGACAGCTCAAATTTAATACATCGGAGGAGCACCATGCTGACATGTACAGGAGTGACTTACCCAACCCGGACACACTCTCAGCTGAGCTGCATTGTTGGAGAATCAAGTGGAAACACAGAGGGAAAGATATAGAGCTTCCATCCACCATTTATGAAGCCCTGCATCTGCCAGACATCAAGTTTTTTCCTAATGTTTATGCATTGCTGAAAGTCCTATGCATTCTTCCTGTGATGAAGGTTGAGAATGAACGCTATGAAAATGGGCGAAAGCGTCTCAAAGCATACCTGAGGAACACTTTGACAGACCAAAGGTCAAGTAACTTGGCTTTGCTTAACATAAATTTTGATATAAAACATGATCTGGATTTAATGGTGGACACCTATATCAAACTCTATACAACTAAGTCAGAGCTTCCTACAGATAACTCAGAAACCATTGAAAATACCTAGGAGACTTTTAAAGTAGGCTTTCTCTTATGTTTGATATTTGGAAAAATCTGTAAGAAATTTGAAAACATCTTACGGAAAAGCTGTCAGGTATACGTAGGCCACTTAATCACTGAATATCTTGACCTGTCGACCTCTCATTGAGTACATTAGCCATTGATAATCTGCCTATTTAAATGGCCCCCGTTTGAACTCTTATGCTTTGGAGACATAACTGTTCTTCCAGAAGATAGCGTTGAAAGTGCCACATTACATTTCTGTGGGATCTCTGCTAATGGCACTTTGGAATTGTTTTAGTTAAGTCATTTTAGACATAACATTTATTATCACTGGATCCAGTTGTCGGGTATTGAGTTATCAGTTCTTAGAAGAAATAGATTTGGAAGAGGTGTGGGAGAAAGGAATATATTTTATAAAATGTTACAATGAAGCTCATGAGTGACCTGGAGTGTTAAGTATGTTAAAAATCTGTAATGGAGATTTAAGGGAGTTATCAGACAGCTAGAGAGAGAGAGAGAATGGAAAACATGTGAGCTTGCAAGGATTTCAGTGTAGATTTTGTCTTTATCAAACGAACTTAAAGGAACAAGTTACAGTTAGAGTTTGAATGGGCTAGCCTGCCATTGTCGGTCCACATTGGGTTGTTGCTGTTTACATTCCTTTGTTGAGCCTACATCTTCATAAGCTTTTTAGCAGGTATTTGTTGAACACCTCTGTTTCATGGTCAAGACAGGATCAGAGGCCATGGATACTGACAACTGATTTGTCTGTTTTCCTCTGTCTTTTTCCATGACTGTATCTACTGCCTCGTCTTGATTTCTAAACAAAACCTGGAAAACCTACAAAAATAAGTGTTTTGTGGTTTACCTAGGAATAATACAGAAAATATTACTGTTATTTTTGGTGAAGAAAATCAATTTTGTATAGTTTATTTCAACCTAAATAAAATGTGAATTTTGTTTAAAGTTCGGGCACATTATTTTTGGTGGGGACAAAACAGATTCTTGTGGTAAATTGTTTTTTCAAAAATATCTCCTTCACAATTGAAGAATGTAGGTTTTTGGTTTGTTTTTTTTTTGGGGGGGGTGTATATGGCTTACTACTTGGGGTATATAAAAGGTTCTTTAATAACTAAATAATAAGGTTCATCTAACTGATGTTTTTTAATATTATATGCTGTATGACCCTGTTACAAATTTTCAGGGTTTGTGTAATTGTTGATGGCTAAAATGTAAACACGTGAATATAATTGCAGAGATGTCATTGGATTATGTTGGGATACCTTAGTGTTATATCTGAGTTTCAGAAAACGGAACGGGGTGCGTTTGCAGAGTGCAGGTCTTAATGATAGCTGGAAGTGCATTTGCCTGTCGTGGACAAGGCTGGTGGATGTGTCAGAGCAGGACACATTACTCATGCAGGTTATAAAAAAGATAACAGAGTTTATCTTATAGTCAGAGCTCTAAGAGGTGCCTCTGTCTTTGGCAGAAAGAATTGATCAGGTTCATGATGGCAGGATGACAATGAGGGAAACAGAGCCGGCCTTCTAATACCTGCTTCTAGTCCTTAGGATATTTCAGAGTGGTGTGACCTTGGTAGATTTTTTAACCTGGGTATGTTTCCTCAACTATAAAAACCACATTCGTGGGGCGCTTGGCTGGCTCACTCGAAAGAGCACGCAACTCTTGATCTTGGGATTGTGAGTTCAAGCCCCACTTTGGGTATAGAGATTTACTTAAATAAAAACTTAAAATAATAAAAATAAAAACCACACTTATTTATAGTTATGCCATGAAGGGTAGATAATTTATCATCAGTTACCTGTGGCTGCTTGGCAACATCCCAAAACTTAGCAGCTTAAAAAAACCAGTTCATCTCGTTTCTGTTTTGTGGCTTGGTTGAGTGGTTCTTTTGCTAGTGTCATGTGGGTACTCTGCATTCTGCTGGCAGATTGGCTGGGGGCTGGGTGGAACAGCTGGGCCTCTCCATGTGGTCTTTTACCTTGGGCTTAGGGCATAGTGGTCTCAGTACCAAGGAGGCAAAGGCAGGAGCTTCAAAGCCTGAGCTCAAGAACTCACAGAACATCACTTTCACCACATTCTTTTGGTCACAGGAGGTCATGAGGCTGGCCCAGATTCAAGGCGTGAGGAAATCGGCTCCTCATCCTGAAAGACGAGCTGCAAAACGCAGCCCTGTTTGCAGTCTGCCATAATCATGTATGCAAAACAGCCATGCAACAAGCATTGGTTAAGCTTTTAAGGTGCCCATCATTTGTTTTTATAATCTGTATATTCTCTAAATTAATGTGGGACTGTAGTGAAAGCCCCCAAACCCTAATTTATTAAATGCATTTTTACAAACTCTGGGTCTTTGAAGATAGATGGAGTCATTGGGTCACATAAAACTGGGATTGTCGTTTTCGCAAGATTAGATAGAAAGTTGTGGGTGTTGTGACTGCTTATGAATTAATATGAATATTCCACAAATATCAGATGAATGCCGACTGTGTGCCAGGCTTAAGGGCTGCGCTTTCTCACTCACTGGCGCTTGCAGTCTTGAGTTGCAAGTACAAGTTACAGAAGTACAGTTGTACTTATTTGTAACTATACATAAACACACTTTACAGAGTTAGGTGAATCGAATTTATTAAAAGTAAAAGTAAAGAAGACAGGCCATCTATAAAAGCATGTGCAGTTTTTAAAAAAATGCTGTATTTAAACAGTTGGCAAAATATGCCAGAAAATAGATTTAGATTTAAGATTCAGCTAATCTAACTGGAAGAATTTTTGCTTTTGACATGTCCACTCACATTTTTGGGAAAGAAAAAAAGTTAACATAGTTGAAGCCTAACTAGGATGTGTTACCTGAAAAATGAGAGCAAACACTTTATTAGTAATTTTGTGTCATTTTTATTTAATTCTTAACAAAAACCCTGAGGTAAATAGTAATTGAGTTGAAAGAGACCCTTCTTGAGGCCAGTTCCTCTGCAGTGACTTAATTGGATCTAGTTTTGTATAATTTTAGGGACAGCTACTTTTTAAGTGCTATTGAAAGTGAGTGATTCATAAAGCAGGAAAGTTGTCCTTGCAGTGTTTATTAATATTTACATGATACCTTCGAGCTTACAGAGCACTGTGACTATATCATTCAAGTTCTCCGAAAAAAGCAACTTATTATCCCCATTTGTCGGTTGAGCAGTCAAGCTCACAGAGGTAAATGAATTGCCCCAAATTATATAGCTAATAAGTTGCCATAGCCAGATATTTCAGTCCTTCAATCTTAAAATTGATTATGAAAGCCACTTCATTCTTATGGTTTATAAAAGAAATATTTGCTTTAGGAATAGGCTTCTTTTATGTTCCTGCTTTATCCATTGCCAGCTTTCAGCACAGCATCTCTAGAATGTGCTCATTATAGTCAACATGGGTTCTTTGCAAAAAAAAAGTAAAAAAAGCCTGAAACTTCTGAGACTTCACAAACTGGGTGTAGAAATGCTGCCACCTTTGTTTGGCTGCCAAGACACTACCACAAAGGACTGTAGATCCAGGTCCATTTATTTCACAAGAGTGGGTGCAGCTGTCTTCTTGCTGTAATCAAATGCTCCTCTGTAGCCAGCTTTTTGTGGCCAGAAAAAGCAAAGTAATTTTTAGTACAGATTAGCATAAAAATCTCTACTAGATCGGTTTCAGGAAACAATTACTAGCTTAGAAACAACAATAAGTGTGATCTATAGGTTGGTTAAAATGGCAGTTAGTTTCCAGACTTTTTAAAATGCCCTTTATTTCTCACCATGAATACTATATAAATAGAATACACTACCTGCCACTGTATTTGGTTTCGTAAATTATTTGGACAGGGTGAACAACAGACTTCAAAACTAAGTAGAGGTAGTAAATCTGCCCTTTTTAATGAGTTTGAATTTACAGTAGTAGTTTAAACATCTGGAAATTTAAAGTCTTAATTCATTCCAAATGTTCAACAAGGATCTATTGCAAAGAGGATATTGTAATGGGGGTGGGGGGATCAAGAAAACGACTATTGACTCAATTTGAAGCCTTTCTAGTTTTCTGTATATACATTAATCACATAAAACTTGGGAGGCTGACAGTTCAAAAAGGTAGAGATGGACCCAGATATCTAAGTTGGCATGCTTATAGAAGAATAATTTTTAAGAGAGGGCAGTTGTAACAAGGATGAGGTTTTAAGTGCTGTTATTATCTAAGGTATGGCCAGATAGTGCTGCTGTGTTCTATTTTTCTTCTGGATGCGAGGTGGGCTTTTTATAATTGTTATTTAAACTGGACTGAAGGGACTCAAATCCTGTGACTTATAAATTGTAATTTTGATTAATGCATCTTGTAATCCAAGAATCTGGTCTGCAGCCAGCACCTAGCATGAGACCAAGCATTCATTTAGTGCACACTTCCTGAGCCCCTACTGGTTGGTCATTAGGTGTTGGTTTGATTTTCTTACGGCAAAACGGTTGTGGCCGCAGGAGGATCAGTAGTCCTTGTCTGTGGCAGCTGCTGCTAACTGTTCATCCTTTGCCAGTGCTGTGCTGAAGCACTTTAAACTTACCCAACCTGTGAAAAAGGCAATATGATCCCCCCCTTTTTTCAGGTGAAAACCTAAGGATTAGAAGGTTACGTGGCTAGTGAACATTTGAACGAGGATTTCAGCGTGATGTAAAGATTTACAAATCTAATTTGTTGTCTCTTATAGTTTGCTTTTCATGTTAATTTTCAAATACTGTCTTGAATGCCTGTAGTGGTCAATCTTTTTAGCCCCAGGCATGAGGGTAGGTGTCATGGATACAAAGATGAATGAAGTGGAGCCCATGCCTTGGATGCAAAGGTAAATAAGCTTGATCCCATACTTCGGTCAGCTGAGTCACCTGGGGAAGCCAGACCTGCAAGTCAGGATCTGCCAGGAACTAGGCTAAAGGTAGGGTATTGGTATAATTGATCATCCCATCCAGAGCACTTTTGAGAGTATAAGGAGGCACTTTTAATAGTTATGCCAGATAAACCGGGACTCTCCAGAGCAAACCAGGACTTATGGTCACTCTAGCTAGAGGAAAATCCACGGTGTGAGTGGAGCCGACTGGAGGAGGTGATGCCCCAGGTACACTTGGAGTGCAAGGTGTGAGACCTGTTCTCGTCTCTGGTCATCACCCTCACACCCTTGCTGTTCGCTCTTCAGACCTCAGCTTAGATGACACTTTTCTGGAGGCTTCTGGTCCCTGAAATCTGAGTCAAGTGACCCTTACATGTGCTCCCAAGCTTGCCTGGCTCTTCCATTAAATGTAAGCCCTGTGAGAACCTGTGTGGTTTCTACATGTCTCCCTGTTTGAGGCTAAGAGAAGACAGTAGGGAACAGCCTTTGCAGCAGCCTATAAACACAGCAATGTTTGTTTTCCCACATATTGCCTCCTTGGATTGATAATGGTATATAAAACTAAGCCAACTTCACCAACAATTGCCAGTAAGTCCAGTTGGAATAGGTTTGGAGCCGCTGAGAAATTGACATTTGTTAAGAGTAGACCCACCTTTGAAAGTTGTGTGTACATGGGACTACATGACTCTAAATGTTTTTAGATTAGTCCCTCGCTTCTCAGTGAAAATGTGACTTGTTATCTTAGTATTAGAAATATATATATACAGTTGACCCTTGAACAACTCAGGGATTAGGGGCACTGGCTCCCCTGCACAGCTGAAAATTGTGTATAACTTTAGGCTCTTCAAAAACTTAACCAGTAGCCTCCTATCGACCGGAAGCCTTACTGATAACATAGTTGATGAACACATATTTTGTATGTTATATGTTGTTATGTACTTTATTCTTACAATAATACCTAACTTTATCTTTTTGGTATTTCTAGGCTATGCAGTTCATCAATGAATTTTTTCAAATTGCCTCAAATCTCCAAAAAAATTTCCCAATATACTTATTGAAGATAATCCACTTGTAAGTGGACCTGTGTTCAAACCTGTGTTGTTCAGAGGTCAACTGTTAGGTTCTTCATTTCCCCTCAAAAAACAGTAGATAATCATTGTGATATTCAGTATCCTATTTCAGGCTTTCAAGATATCTGATGAAGACAGTACTTCTTCCTCAAACCAGTATCACACATGTTAAGCTGTTAAAATCTACATGGCAGTAGAGTTTTAGAGCCGGAAGGAGTTTGGGAAACTATATAGACAAACTCTCATTTTACAGAGGACTGGACAGGGCATCGTGCTCTGGATGATGCCCCTCAGTGGTGGCAGAGGCCAAGGGAGAACAGAAGTGTTCCTACAGTGTTGTGCTCTGCCATGCCACACAGACATAAGATGGAGAGCCTGAGAGAATCATTTCTTGGCAGGTGAGCAGTGTCCACCCTTTAAGCTGTTACTAATGTAAACAGTAATCCCGTAAGTATGTCAGCTTTATAGGAGATTTATTAAGCAGGCCAGGATCTGGGGTTAGTTTGTGTTACTATAAAATTTTGATTTAAAAAATATTTGGTATTGCTTACATCTTATTTGGCAAATTCCTATTCTTGGTGTGATTATTTTTCTTTAGAAGAGTACATGTGGTTGGATTATGGGTTTACAAAGCCTTTTTCCTAAAAAAAAAAAAAAAAATGTTGAAAGCTTTCCTTATGATTGCATCTCGTGGGATTTGGGCTTCGTTTTAATGAGAGCAGCTACTATGTATTGAGCACTTACTATGTACCAAATATCATCTTAGGTACTTTGTATGCATCATACATTTAGCTTCACCATAATCTGATGCCGTAGGTGTTGCTGTCCTCATTTCACGGGTGCCAAAGTGACTTGTCCAAGGCCATTCAGTGGTGGAGTGGGATTCAAACACCAGCTGATTCTGGTAGACTGGGTTGCTCCTCAGAGTAGAAGTATCCACCTTTTAAAAAATGTGTGAAAATATGTGAAAAGACTTGGAGAAAAGTACATCAAAATACTAACGATTAACTCTTGGTGGTGGGCGTATGAGGAATTACGAATTTTTCTTTGGCATCTACTGTTTTCCAAATTTTCTATAATGTGTATATTTTTCCTATCTCAGAAAAGATTAAGTAGCATTCTGGAAAAGAACATTTGAATTTCAAAAGCATTTACGTGAAAACGTTTTTCTTGCAGAGGGTTTGTTACTACTTTCCCAGTTGCTTTTAACACACATCATGCCAGGCATTGTGCCAGGCATTTTTGCTACAAAGATAAGATACTGACACTGGGGGCAAGTTGTTAGGCTGCTGATTCTTAAGGTCCAGCTCAAGCGCCACTAGTGCACCCGCACCTCTTGCCCCCAGTTACTTCTTAACCACCTCTGCCGTTGCCACTGTAGTTCAAACCACCATCTGCTCTCTCTCTCTCTCTCCCTCCAAGTTTGTGTTACAGCTACTAGCCAGAGTGATCCTGGACCTCCTCTTCTCAGGGCCTTCCAGTGGTCTTAGACCAGAATCCAAGCTCCAACTGGGACTGGATGTACGTGATCTGGTCCTCTGCCAACCTCTGGCATCTCCTACTCTGGTTCTTGTTCACGCTGCCGACTAGTATAGTTTCGTTTGGTTTCTCCCACTCACCAAGCCCATTCAGAGAAGCTCGTTCAGGACCTTTATACTTGCTATGCTGAGAAGGCTGTTTAACCCAGTTAGCTTCTAATTCACTTTTGCATCATTTTGATCTTTTCTTAAATATTATCTCCACAGAGAAGTTTTCTCTGCCTCCCCTTTCAAAACTAGTCTCCCTTTACTAGAAATGATCAGTCTTGCATTCTCGTGTGTTAAGTTCTCTGAGGGCTGAGACCTTGTCGTGTTCACCGCAGTTGTGTCCCAGTGCCCTAAACGGTGCGTGGCATGCAATAGGTGCTTTGTATTTGTTGAGTGAATGGCCAGATGATGTGTTCTAGTATCAGTGGGAAATTCAGAGTGGCTGGAGGGCTGAGCGGAGGAAAGCAGCTGGAGCTGAGGATGGAAAGGCATAGGGAGCTGTCCAGTCTCTGAAAACCTTTGAAATTCCTGCTTGGGATTAGCCGTCATCCTCTGGTCAGGGCATACTCCAAGAGATGCTAAGAGCCTGGGCCTCTTTCCTGTGTGAATTGCCACAGGAGTAGAGTCCTTCATAGGTGCACAGATGAATATGGCAGAGTTCGGCCTGCAGTTTCTGGGCATGTTTAGAAAATGCGAGAGCACAGTTGAACTAAAAAGCAAACCCCACATTGGTCACTGTTAATCATAATTAATAACATCTGTGATTTGTATAGTCTTTCTTCCAAAGTGTTCCAAGTCTTGAGACGTGATCCCTTTGGTTCCCCCCAGGCCCTGCCACAATAATGACCTTGGCATGTGACTCACCACCCTCCTCTGCCATATAATACCCTCTTATTTATCACCCGTCTTACCCCTTCCTTTCCAAGTCAAGTAATTTCTGCCTTGTTTTTTCTTCTCTTCCTTCCCTTCTCAAACCACAACCCATATAATTTTCATTGCCCTCTTTAGTACCTGTTTGTGTCTTGGCTCCAGCCTTCTTATAGAGAAGGGGAGCAGACCTAGAACGGTAGGGAGGGAGAGATGTGCACTTTTAAATTGCCTCCGTTTTGTAGTGGCATTTTCCTCTGGGCTGCAATTCCTTTTCCAGCTTTGCAGTCTCCCTGGGTAATAGATGACTGAACACCAAGGGGGCTGCTGGTGCTTTAAAATCATTAGCAATCTCAGTGCTCATTTGAGGTTAAAGTCTCTACCTGTAGTAGGAGATTATCAGTATGCTTAAATAATAGAATTAAAGTAATGGTTTCTGCTATGCTTCATATAATGACACTTACACTTAAGAAGGAACTTAATATTTATTCGGTGCCTCCTGTATGCCAGGCACTGTGTGAGATACATTATGTACATAATCTCATTTAAGACTCACATTTTGATGAGGCTGATAAATTATCCCCATGAGAGAACTGAATTTCAAGGAAATTATTTGCCTGCAGTCACATGGTCCATGTCTGTCTAAAGCCAGAGCCTGTGTCTTTGCAAAACACTGTGCAGCTAGCCTCAAACTGCCTCCCCCGCCCACAGCACGTGAGAGTGCCCCCAGGGTCTTTGCAGACCTGTCCTTTCAGTCTTCCCGAAACCTGTGAGATTGGTGGTGTCATCCCCAGCCGACTTGCCAAAATACAGCACCACTGGGACTCAACTCATGTCTCCTCTAGCTCTGTGGCCCTGTGATTCGGAGTCTGGTGTTTGGGGAAGGTTCTGTGCACATCACTGTGTAAGATGAGGGATCTGAGTCCAGCTCTAGAAAAGTTAGAGCATTGGTGGGCTATGCCAGAGGGGCCAGACCACAACCTCTGTGACATCAGTGAGAGCAGGGATGTGGGTACCCATTCCCCTGGGGAGGCCTGGACGAGACTGCTATCCCTTTCCTGCTGGTGAGAGTGAAGGCGGGCCTGGCTGGGACCTGGAAGCACCCGAATGAGAGCAGGGGCAGAGCTGGCCAGACCAGCAGTACAGAGCAGAGGTTTGGTGTGAGGACAGCCAGCCAGTGCTGCTGCTTGGGAGCAGTAACCACTTTACCTCACTGACTTCAGATGTCACTCTGTTTATTGCGCAGTCGTGGGCAACCCTCACCACAGCTTGGAATGCTACTTTGTCCAAGGGACGACTTGGCTCACCTGAGTGCTGGTTATGGTTAACTGCCCCAGAACAAGCAGGAGGTATTGAGCATGTGAAGACCCTGGAGACCCACTTCTCTTCTGTGCCCTTAAGAGAGAGGTTAGGCAGGTTGCTGCCCCTCCCTGGGCCTCAGTCTTCTCATCTGTGAAGCGGGATGCGAATATCTCCATGATTAAGGACGAAGTATTTAGTCAGTTACATATGCGATCATGTTACTGAAATGCTCTGATGCAAAAATGCTTCCAGATGAAATTAAGAAAGGATGAGCTTCACGCCAAAGGACCTGCAGAGACTTCTTGGAGCAGTGTGGTATGGGTAGGTCCCAAGGGCTGGACAGGGGTCAGCAGGGAAAGATGCAGAGTTCAGGCAGACAGCTGGGGCAGCAGCCCAGGAGTCCTTCCAGGTAGGGAGGACCACTGCTCTGTCTCTTCCCTTCCCATCTGACTCCATCAGCGCCTCCCACGCTCACAGCTCCAGCCTTCAGCTCTCAGTTCTGAGAGGCTATTAGTTATGAGACCCACTTTCAATTAAATAGCAGCTTTTAGGGGAATAAAAAAGTGTCTCCACTGTAAACACACATTGGTTTTAAGTTGCATCTTGGTTTCAAAACCATTAAGTTGTGGGGAAAAAGTGTATCTTAGAATTGAGAAAATACTAAATATGTCACTTCAGAATAAATACTACCAAAAAAAGTTCATCATGTGGACCTTGAGACCAATATTCGTGTTCCTGTTCTGCCACATACTAACTTTATCATTCCGGGCAAGTCGCTTGATTTCCCTAAGCATCAATTCATTTTTTAAATGGTCTATAAATTGCCTGGGCATAGGAGATGAGCAGTTAAGGTTATTTGAATCCGAATGTTGATTCATTTTGGAAAGAGATCTGTAGAACATATTTTGTCTAAAATTAGGGGTTGCCATAGTTAAGAAAACCCCACAAACCTATATATTGTCATTTTAGGATAGTATAACAGAGCAGTGGTTCTCAGCCTGGGGAGATTTTAACCATCAAGTGACATTGGGCAATGTTGGGCATTTTTGGTTGTCATAGCTGGTGTGGAGAGGGAGCTACTGGCATCTAGTGTGTAGATGAACATCCATCAATGCGTAGGACAAACCCCCGCCCCCCCAGAACAAAGGACTTTCTGGCCCCAAATGTCCATAGCATGAGGGTATGAAATCCTGACACAGAGATTAGGAATATTGGTTGTGGAGCCCAGCTATCTGGATTTGAACCCTGGCTCTGCCACCTGCCAGCTGTGTATCCTTGGGTCAGTTACCTGACCTGCGTCCTCTGGGGGAGAATAGTAATGGTTTCTGCCACGTGGGGTGGTTGTGAGGTTTACTAGGACTTAATTTAGGTAGAGAATTTCGAGTGGAAACTGGCTTTCAGGAAGCACCCAGTAAGTGTCAGATGTTAAGGAGTTGAATAAGCACTAGACTTTGTGAATATATTTGGTGACCAGAACTAGGACCTCAAATAAGTGAGTTAACTCCTTGTGCCCCAGTTTCTCCATCTGTTAAAAAAAAATGCAATGGAGGGGCGCCTGGGTGGATCAGTTGGTTAAGCATCTGACTTTGGCTCAGATCATGATCTCACAGCTTGTGGGTTCGAGCCCTGCATCCGTCTCTGCTCTGACAACTCAGAGCCTGGAGCCTGCTTTGGATTCTGGGTCTCCCGCTCTCTCTGCCCTTCCCCCCACTCGCACTCTGTCTCTCTCTCTCTGTGTCTCAAAATAAACTTAATTAAAAAAAATTTTTTAATGTGATGGAGATCAAATGAAATCAAGAAGATGATAGCACACTGGAAACAGTGGAAAATTTTACAAAGACATTTGTGTCATTATTACTGCCTCAAAAGCCAGTAAGAGAATGTCCTGGGGTGACGCAGTGAACTCTCCTGGGTCGGGCTGTAACTCAGAAGGAACAACAAGAGAGAGGAGGTGCTCGGAGCAGCACGTTGCAGGCCCAGCAACGGACGGCACCTTAAGTACATCCTCAGCTGTGAGTCCAGGAAGTTGCCTTTATTGCATAGTTATGTGCAAACTGCGCCCCGGCTCCACATACCACTTTCCCCGGAGGAGTACTTGGCGAATCAGCATACACGCCTGTTCTGCAGGCTCTAAACTCAGGGAAAAACAACAGCTTAGATGGAAAGAAAGTCCTGCAAAGTCCCTTGGCCAGGGATCTGTTCCTGCTCTGCCTGTGTCTTCTCTGGCCCATTTTTTCAGCACTGAGACGAAGGAACTGGATTGCTGGCCTGGACTACAAGATCTGCCTGAACTCTAGCTCTGACCATACAGGATTGAGTGAGGATTATCTTAACAATTATATCAGCAAACAGTTAATGTAGCAGAATGGTGTCAAGCAATTTACATAAATAAACTCACGTAATTCATAGAACGACATTGTGAAACAGAGTATAACGTCCATATCACTGATGGTATCACCGAAGCTCAGAGACATTGAGCAACTTGCCCAAGAATGCATATAGAGCCAGGTCCACACTACTGTTGACCAACACACCGCACTACCCCAAGCCAGATGTGCAAAGAGCCTGGGAAGCACTAGGCACTTAATATCTGTTCATCGAGTTTAGTAAATGAATGCCCAAGGGCAGATCACAAAGTGGCCTGTTCCTTCTCCAGTTCTGTCCATCCCTGCCTCTTGTCACCTCATCCCCTCTCCTTGCCTGGGCTCCCAGTGCCTGCTCACTCTGGCCAAGAGCTTGGCACCTCTGGGCAGTACGTAAAACTGTTCTCTAAGGGACCTTCAGGGGCAGCAGCAGAGACTAGCCTTTCCCACTATTCCATCTGGTGAACCCACTCTGTGCCAAGCCTGGGGGGTTGGGCACACAGCTGAGTCATCTTGAGCATCTGCTCTGAGGGGGACCCACATCTGTGCGGCGTCAGTGGGGTGAGAGGGAGACTGATGAGAATACCAGCTAGTTATAAGCAGAATGATGCAAGCAAGCCTTGAAAGGGAAAGGCTCGGAGAAGCCTTCCCTGGGGGTGAGGATGCTTTGAAATTTGCATACCTATATTTGGTGTAGACTGGGCCACAGCTGCCTTCCCATCCATCCCAATTTATCCTCCTCCACTCAGTGTCCTGGCACCACACAATTGAAAACGAAACAATAGTCTCTCTAGCAGCCCGGAACCTGCACTGGGGAAGAAGGGAGAAAGAAACTACTGCTAAGTGCCTACTATGCCAGGTACTTTCATCTACTTGAACTTAATACTCTTCAGAAACCAGTGAGGTAGACACACTCATTGTAGAGTTAGGGAAAATGAAGTTCAAAGAGGGTAGGCAATTTGCTGAAGGTTCCAGAGGAAATTGCTTATCGGTTGGCCTCTTTCTGTTCTGGATCCCCGTGCAGGTCCACCCTCACACCACCTCTCTGAGAGAGGCCAGCGTTGGGGTGTCCAGTGAGCTGTAGAGGCTGGGTGGGGAGTGTGGGTGGCTCAGTTTCTGCAGACCCCCACAAGGTTCTCTGGTCAAAACAATGCAAGGGAGGGGCGCCTGGGTGGCTCAGTTGGTTAAGCGTCTGACTTCGGCCCGGGGCATGGTTTCCCGGCTCGTGAGTTCGAGCAGAGCCTGGAGCCTGCTTTGGATTCTGTGTCTCCCTCTCCGTCTCTCTACCCCCTCCCCCTCTCCCCCACTCATGCTTTGTCGCTCTCTCTCAAAAACAAACATTTTTAAAAATTAAAGAAAAAAAACAAACGGGAGTGCCCGCCTTCTCTGGAGTGCCCATTGGAGACCGTCTCAAGGGCAAGGGCACATAATGTGGTAAGACACCTGCAGATCTACATCCAGAGGTGGGCATTTTTCTCAGTGGGGTTTGGATAGAGATGAGAGGGTGAGGGAGAGGCTTAGGAGAGAGGGACTTCTCCACCTGTCCCTGGGACTGCCCAAGATCGGGCCAGCAGGCTGCTTTGGGACCTGCAGTCAGACCTCCAGAGTGGAAGTTCTGCCTGCACCACCCATAACGAATAGGATTGTGGACACATGTATAACAAGCTACTGCATCACCCATTATTGACCTGAGCACAATCACCCCTCTTAGTTTAATTTTCCACTCTATCCCTCCCTCTTCCCTCCCTCAGTCATTCCTCTATTGCACTCAGCAATTACTTTCTTTCAATAAGTGTCTGGGGACACTTGTCAGGCATCTGTAGAATTTTGCCAGGATCCAAGAAGCCTTCATCATAGTGCAGAAAGCATAAGACCCAAGCCTTGACGGATGACTTAAACTTTGGCAGGTAGAAATGGGTTAAAATGAAGAGCAGTCCAGACGGAAGGGATGGTGTGTGAGTGAAGACAGAGAAGTAGTAAAATCTGTAAGAAGTGTGAGCAATAACTTGTCATCCACTTAGGCAGAACACTGTTTCCCAAGAATATTTGACCACGGAGCATCTCACAAGATAAGTGACCTGAGGAATGTACTTCAAGAAAGACTGAGGCACAGAGTGGGGGCGTGGGGCAGAGAATAGTGTGTGTAAAGGCATCTGTGCTTGCTGCTGGAGGTGGTGATTCTCAGCATCTATTCCACGGGATACTGGCCCCCAGAGGTTCTCTGTGGTCCTGCAATAAGCGTGGGAAGTACCACATACAGTGTCCTCCTCAGGATTCACGAGGCACAGTGGTATATTAAAGGCTACACCCCCACATACCCAAAATCCTGCAGCAAAGACACTTAACTTTGCTTAACCCTGCATGGACCGAACTTCCTTTACCACGAATCCCTTTGTTTCAGGGAACATTTTTATTTGGGGGACTAGAGGGTTAATTATTATTATTTTTTTTAATTTAAAATGTACTTATGAATGCATTTCAGACAGAGCAGTGGGGTATCCTGTGAAAATTGTCTTTCCAGCCTTGGCTCCCTTAGACCTAGTTTTCTTCACGGGGTAGTTTCTGTATCGTCCCAGAGAATTCTAGGGTACACAGGATGTAAATGTATATTTTCTTTTCAAAATGCACATGAAGGCAACTGATAAGCACGTCTCTTCTGCACGTGTATTCCATCCTAGGGATATGTGATATGTGATTAGGCATTCCTCTAGTATTGGCATCAAGAGATTTCCTAGTCTTAGGGCTCCTGGGTGGCTTAGTCGGTTGAGCATCCGACTTCAGCTCAGGTCATGATCTCGTGGTTTATGAGTTGGAGCCCTGCACTGGGCTCACTGTTATCAGCACAGAACCCACTTGGGATCCTCTGTCCACGCCCCCACCCCCGTCCCTCCCCCGCTCACACTCTCTCAAAAATAAATAAACATTAAAAAAAAAAGATCTTTCCTAGTCTTTCCTAGTCTTTTGTTCATCTGAACCACGGGTTGGTTGCTGTGGCCTGCTGGCTAAATCTGGCCCTCTTTCTTTCTTTCTTTCTTTCTTTCTTTCTTTTTTTTTTTTTTAGCAGTGAACCCCTATGGGTCTCAAGCCTAAACTCATTACTGTCTGGTCCTTTATAGCTCCAAACAATACTGTAATGAATCTCCTTACCCATTCTTGGAAACACTTGCAAGTAGATCTCTCCTAAATATATCCTATTTGGTCTAAACCAGTCTGAGGGACACAGCTCCCTGTTTAATTGATTTTTCTTTTGTTTGAAGTGAGGTTAAGCATCTTTTCACAGATATAAAAATGTTTATTTTTCTTTTTTGTAAATTTCATTTCTTTCCAATTGAATAAAGAATAGGAACAAAGGTATTTTTCTTACTGCCTTATAAAAATATTAAAGGAATTAGCATTTTGTCTGTCTTGTGTATAAATGTTTCCTCCATTTTTCGTTTGTCTGACTTTGTTTATGGGCTTTTTTTTTTTTTTCCACGCAGAGATGTACTCTGTGAAGTGAAGGTGAGTTCAGGTACTGACGGCATAGGGGGTGGGAGGACCTGACCCAAGCAGGTGGTTCTTGTTTTTGGAGCCCCTGTCTTGTTCTAGGTCCTGGGAATCCAGTGGTGAACAAGACAGGCAGAGCCTCTGCCATGATGGTGATGATGGGAGAGTAGGGCAGTGTTCAGTGAGAATGTCACAGGGAAACCTCCCCCTGTGGAGGAACTACCCAGGGATCCAGGCTGCAGGAGGAGCGTTCTGAGCGATGATCCATTCAAGGCTAGACCTCAGAGAGATGGAGGTTTCAGAGTTCATGTTCCTGGTGCCCAAGGCATCCTGGGTGGTGGTGAGGCACCTGGCACAGCCATGTCTGGCTGCTGGGGGCAAGGACGAGAGTCCAGGAAGCCTCCTTGACAGAAAGTTGCCCTATCAGGGTCTGCCCAAGGCAGGAGTCTTGTCTCTGTACAGAGAAGGAAAGCGACTCCCAGGGCTAAGCCATGGCCAGTAGAGACTAAACTGAAGTCTAAGTGGTTAGGACTGGTTGGGGCAGTGCTGAAGTGTTGCTCTAGGAGCAGCAGAGGATGGGAGGAAGATGCTGACCTCTGCTGGAGTGAAGGCCTCTCCCTGCTCATCCACGGCCCTGGCCTTGTGCACACCTCTCAAGAAGACTAAGAGGGACAGAAAACCACATGTGCAAGAGAGGGTGGCAACCGGGGAGGGAAGACGGGCAGGAGGGAGCAGTGATGAGAGAGAGGGGCCGAGAGCCTCAGGCCTTGAATGCCAGGCTAAGGCAGCGAGAGGCTGATGGGGGTGACGAGGGCCAGGAAGTCTGGGAGCTGCTTTCCTGTCTGGAGCCCCACTCCCTGGGCTCCTTGTAGGCAATGACAAGGAAGAGGGGGGAGCCGTGGGGAGAGCCAAGAGCTCACAAAGGTTCCGCTGTGCTTGGCCAGGGCCTCTGCCAGAGCCCGCTTGCCTGCTTGCTTGCTCCGGGGGAAGGATCTGATTCGGAGAAAGGTGGTTGCCCGCGGCCCAGGGCCAGGCCTGCTGGCTGCCAGCCCAGCACAGAGCCCCCACTCCAGGATTCCCATCCCGGGGCCTCCTCATTCCTCTTTATTTTGGTGCTCCCTGTTAGGCCCCGGTAAAATTCCACAGCCTTGAACTGAGGACTCACTCGGTGCTGGGGGGCCAGTGCTCACCTGAGGACCTGAGGGGGAGGGGTGCACAGGATGGGCCAGTGAGCACTTCATAGAGCAAGAAACACGTGGAAGCTGCCCCGCACTGAGCACCTACTGTATGCCAAGCACTAGGCATTTGTAGGCTTCACATTCAATCCTCCCAGCAAGCTAGCATGGTAGGTATTCTTTCCATTTTACAGACGAGAAAAGAAAATCCAAGAAAGGCTAAGTGACTTGCCCAGGGATGATAGTGAGTCAATAGTAGGGCTAGAATTCTGACTCCAGTCAGCCCTGCCTGTGAATCTAATCTCTACTCCAACCCTAGAGTGCTTAGTGCAGGATATGACCCTGTGCCTTACACATGTCTGGCACAGAGTGAGGTTCCCATGAAAGCTGACTCTATCCTGTACTCTCTCTGCTGGAGCTTGTGAACTCATGGCAATTCTTGAGGCCAGTAACCTTCCTCTCGATTTAGTGATGCGAGCTCAGAGAGGCCAAGCAACCGCTCAAGGTCACATAGCTTTGCAGCAGAGGATGGGGGAAGTCAAGGGAAATTTAGAAGTGAGTGGGGTGGAGTGAGCCAGCCCAAGTAATGACAGGAGTTTTCAAGATGCCCAGGGTGCCAACTGAAGACCGGAGGTATCCCTGCGAGCTGGGTGGCAGTGCTGCTCACGGAGTATTCCGCCCTGCCTCTCAATGGGGTTCTCACTCACCAGAAGAGCAGTGCTCCAACAGCTGGTCTCAGGACACCTACCTGGCCTCGTGTGTTTCCTATGATACCTGCAGCAAGAAAGGGCCTTAACTGGGCCTATTTCCTCTTCTGTCAGATGAGAGCAGCTGGAATAGGTCTTTGATTTTCCTTTTTCAGCAGTGGTACCTTTAAAAGAATCTTAAATTGAACCTCAATATTCTTTCATCCATTCAACAAACTATTGAGACCTTCCAGGTGCCTGGAACATATGGCCGACCGGATTTTCTTCCTAATTAAGTGTCCCCAACCCTCTGCTCGGGACTAAAATCGGCCACCTGGGCCACATCCTCATCTGGGAGCCTACCCACTGTAGAGTTGGCCTGAGAGACTCACCGTCTGTGCTGACAGGGACCTTAGAGATATTCACATACGGACAGCCAACCACATCACAGATTAGATGATGAAAGGCCCAAAGGGCAGACCAGGCCGTGGGGCCCATGACAATCTCTTCATGGCATCATTAATCGAAGAGACTTTGCAGAGTCATTTGAGACTGGGCACGTCTGTGAGGAGAGAGAAGCAGGGAGGAGGCATGGCCTGAGCAAAGCCCTCGAGGTGGGAAAGAAGCTGTTTTGCAGAGGCCAAGCCCCTCCACCTTCTGTCTCCTGCCTGGCAGAGCCTTCTGAATAACTCCCTCTCCTCCACCCATCCCCGCTATCCTTTGCCCAGAGCCAGGGTGCCAGCTTGGGTCTGGTGACAGCAGCCTCAAAGGAGGTGTTGGATGGCTGAAGCCCTCCACTGTAGAAGCTCTGGCATCTTCCACAAGCCCAGCCTCGCCAAGCTGTCCTCCTGCCAAGCTGGAGAGTGGCTGGCTCCTGAGGGGGACCCTCTCCAGGCAGGTAACTTGATCCTCGGCAGCGCAGCACCAGCCCATCTCTGGCTACCAGAACCAGAGCCCTGAGGGGTTTATGGCAACCGGGCAGGACCTTGGAGCAGTTTTCAGGGTCAGGAGGAGCTACCAGGAAGAGTTGGGGCTGACAGGCCAGAGGCCCGGGTTCCAGCCCCAACCCTTCGCCAACTTGCTGTGTGATTTTGGGTAAATCACTTCCTCCCTCCAGGCCTCAGTTTTCACATAAGGGAGTCTGACAGAGGGGTGGTTCCCAGAAGCCTGGATGGACTGAGCGGCCCGGGTCTCTGACACAGGGCTCCTTGGTCTGCCGCATCCCTTTCAGGTCGAGGTCTGATTGCTGTGCGCTGGGTGGTCAGGGTGCCTGCTGGCTCTGAATCCCACCACCTGGCCTCCTGCCCCTTCAGGTAGGAGGGGGAGCAGGGCCTGGTGCTTGCTGTCTCAGTTCTCAGCTCTCAGAACATTCTGAATTCGGTGGGACTCCTCTGGGTGTGGTTTCCATTTCCTTCAAGATAACCAAGTGAAACAGGGTTTTTCCTCAACAACTGCAATAAAGCTTAGGAACAAGCTGGATATAGAACTCTACTTCCTGTCTGAATCCCTAAGTTGACAAAACCAACGTGTGAGTGATATTGTGAAATAGCTTTGATTGTTCCTCCCTGGGATTTTTTTCACTATCATATCATTTATTTTATTTTTTTATAGAATGAGGACATGTCCCTTTTGGCACAAAGGCCTGACTTTTTTTTTTTCTTAATGTTAATTTATTTCTCTTGAAGGAGAGAGGGGTGAGGGAGAGAGAGAGAGAGAGAGAGAGAGAGAGAGAGAATCCCAAGCAGTCTCCATGCTATCAGAATCCAAGACACGGGGCTCCATCTCACAAATGGTGAGATCGTGACCTGAGCTGAAATCAAGTGTCGGACATTTAAGTGACTGAGCCGCCCAGGCACCCCCCATCATATCATTTTTTTACTATCACACATATTATTTTTTTACTCTTGTCATATAAAGTATGCTGTTATAAACTTACCACTGCCCTTTTTTAGAAGGACTGTTCTTTACTGAGATGATTCCTTTCCCAATTTACAGCATTAAAATGTCTTTTTTTTTTAGATGAAATGACGGGGTGATAGTACATGGTAGTTCTTGGAGTAAATTTTTTACGAAGTCAAACACGTAGAAGAGTCATGCTCACACGTGTCCAGCCTGATGCGTTCCCACTAAGTGAACACACCACATAACCACCACCCAGATCAGGAACAGAGCATAGTGACAGTTCTTTCTCTAATGTTCTTTCCCAAGCAAAATAAGAAGTTGGCAACTTTACGTTATTCTCCCCACTATTTAGAATGTGCCCATCTGTAAAACCTAACATTTGGGGGCCTTCTGGGCCAGCTGATCTAATGTCCCGGGCAGGGTGAGCGCTCTGTGGCTCTGCCTGAGCCCTCGGAGCTGGCATCTTCGATGCTGCACCAACCAGAGGGAAGTAGGCCTGGCCTGGGACTCTGCCCAACCAATGCCCGAGGACAGGGCGAATCTGGCCAGATATCCCTCCAGATGTGGACCTCAGCACTGCTGGCTGCTGAAAGCCAGGGCCAAGGGACAGTGAAGAGGAGTGGCTTTGGGCAAGAGATGCCGGGGGGATGAATCATTTCTTCCACCCAGAACTCTCTCCAGCTGCTTTTCATTAGCCATTACTCTTCCCTTTCACCCACTCACATTCCTACACACCTAAGAATTCCTAGGGGCTCTTTTGTGCACCAACATTGCCTCTCTCCCCCAACTCAATTCCCAGGTGATGCTTCCCAGACTCAGGAGGTCATTCTCTACCTCTTGTCTTTATTGATTTACGGAGAAATCCTGGCACCTTTCTGAAAGATGAAGGAATTTGTTCAAAATCACACGGCAGGCTGGGAGTCCAGGAGGCCACATCCGCTCCACCAAGGCAAGGCACATTTATCAAGGACTTGCTTTGTGCCAAAAACATAGGTAAGGGCGACTGTAAGGAAAAAGAGGCTTTCTGTTCAATAAGTATTAAGTGTTATTCTGTTCAATAGCACGTGCCCAGCCCTCACGACATACTGACCATTCACGCATTCAGCAAATATTTATTGAGCAGCTTCTCTGTGTCACTTGGCTGTAGTTACTGTCCTTGGGGAGTTCACAGCCTGGTGGAAAGAAAGAATACCCACACATGAAGCTAGACAGTGATCATAGCAATCAGAGTGGGATAAGGGATGGGGGAAAGGAAGGGTCATATGAGGCTGCGGGGACCATGGAAGGCTTCTGGAAGGCATGGCATTTGAATTTGCCCCTCAGTAGATGAACTACATTCCACCTACTACTTAGCTTAGCTCCCCAGAGTCCCCCCAGAACGTTCTTCTCCTGCTAGCATTTCAGTATCAGTCAGTATTAGGCTAAGCCTTCTGCTAAAAATGACCGCCCTCCTGCCACTAGTAGCCTCAGCTCAGGGGTTTGTTGTCACTCAATTAAAAAAAATTAGTTGTGGGGCGCCTGGGTGGCTCAGTCGGTTAAGCGGCCGACTTCGGCTCAGGTCATGATCTCACGGTCCGTGAGTTCGAGCCCCGCGTCGGGCTCTGTGCTGACAGCTCAGAGCCTGGAGCCCGTTTCAGATTCTGTGTCTCCCTCTCTCTGACCCTCCCCCCGTTCATGCTCTGTCTCTCTCTGTCTCAAAAATAAATAAACGTTAAAAAAAAAATAAAAAAAAAATAAAAAAAATACTCTATGATTACTTTTCCTTTCCTGCCTAACAATTACAGTTATGTAATCTCTCAATATGTTTAAATGTGTTGGATAGTCTGCCAGTTTCATTTCCTTGGAGAAATCTCTTCCAGAGTCTCCCATCCTGTTCCAGAGAGGATTGGTTGCTTTCTACTGCACAACTGTTGGCCTGGGGACTCCTCTGCCCCTCCTTTGTGGCATTTTCTCTTCCTTAGATACCATGTCCTCCCCTTTCTTGTTTTGCTCACTTGTTCATTTCTGCTAAAGCACATCCTCCAGCAGCTTCCCTAGAAAGTGTGCAAAGAGATCCTACATGACTAAATAGGTCTTTATTCTCTCTTCACTCTTTATAATCATTTGGCTGGGCCCAGAATTCTGGGATGGAAATAATTCCCCTTGGAATTTTGAAGGCACTTTGCCATTGGCTCCTAGGTCCCATCTTGCTATTAAGAAACCCAATGTCAGTATATTTCTTAATCTTTTGTGTGAATCCTGCTTCTTTTTATTCTTCTATCCAGAAGTTTTTGTGATCTTCTCTTTGTTCCCAGAGTTCTGAGATTTTGACGTCATGGTATCAGTCTACGTTCATCCATTGTGCTGAGTCCTCAAGGGGTCATTTCAAGCTGACACTCATGTAGTTCAGTCCTAGGATATTTTTTTCCTAATCCCTCTTCCTAGAATCCCTGTCATTCAGATGTTGAGTTCCCTTAACTCGCCCTCTAAACATCTTGTCTTTTCTGCTTTCCATTTCTTAGCCTTTTGGTCTGTTTTCTCAAATTTATATCTAACAGTTCTTTTGAGTTTTTCATTTTCTGCTATCATCATTTTTAATTTCCAAGAGTCATTTAAAAAAATTTTTTTAAATGTTTATTTATTTTTGAGAGACAGACGGAATGTGAGTGGGGAAGGGGCAGAGAGAGGGAGATACAGAATCCAAAGCAGGCTCCGGGCTCTGAGCTGTCAGCACGGAGCCTGATGTGGGGCTTGAACTCACGAACTGTGAGATCATGACCTGAGCTGAAGTTGGACGCTCAACCGACTGAGCCACCCGGGTGCCCCCCAAGAGTTCTTTTTCTTGTCACTCATGGATGCAATTAAAGATACATTAATGATGGTTTTCTCTTTCAAGCCTTCTGCTTTTTGCATAGTTGCTATCTTCCAAGTTTCTCCCCTTGTTGTTTGTTCTAACCTCTTTCTTATTAGAAGCTTTCCCTCAGACGCTTACTCATCTGCTCATAGTAGTCTGTTCATATTTAAACACGGGGCACTAAAACACAGACTGGATACCTTATGGACACGATTGGGGCTGGGTGCATGGAGCTGGTTGGGTCATTCCATGTTTTTTTTCTGTTGAGCTGGTCAAGAAAAAAGCTCCTTTAATCTCCTGGCTGGGGGGGGGGCAGCGGGGGGGGGTGGTAGGGGTTACTATCTCAGCAGCCAGAGTTTGGGTAGTTGAATGGAGAAAAAAGACTAGAGACATCAATATTGGGTCCACAAGTAATTACTTGATTCTGTTGTCAGAGCGCCCCCAGAATAGAGATCCTCTGCTACTCGCTTTTGAGAATGGACCTTTAGCATTCGACTAAACACTAAAGGTGAGGAGGGTATCTTGGAGTCTAATTGCCTCTTAAATAGATTTTCAAGCAATCTTCCTATTTTAAGCCTCCCCACCACCCACCCAATTTCCAGAAGTACCTGGTACAGCCAACTCCCGAACCATTTGGGGATTTCACAGTGTAAATTGGGCCGCTTTTCAGCTTTCTTTATTGCCTATTTAGAATTCAATTGCTTACTATTCTTTGTTGGCTGTGTCTGGTTTCTAATATTTTGAAAAATCCCTTTACTGTTGTTTTAGTTGGTTTCAGGAAAGACCACAGTGTGTGTTCAACTTGCTATCCTTATCCTATTTCAATTTTTAAATGAACAGCCACAACACGTTTTAGAGCAGGAATTCTCTGCTGCCAATTTATAGAAGTAAACTGAGGGTAACCAGCATATGGAAGAGGCCTTCCCCACTAGTTCTTTACCTGATAAGACCTTTTCTGGCTCTAAAAGCCGAGGCCAAAAGCCGTCCTTTGTGATGCCTTCCTCAGTCTCCCAAGCTTGTACCTGGTTTTACCCAAGTTGGGTCTACTGAGTGATAGACATTCTGGAGAAGCTTACAGACATTATCTTTTACGCTTTACACCTATAGAGACTCAGGGGGATCCACAGACCAAGATCCCCCCACCAGTGAGTGACAGGATTGAGATTTGAACTCAGGTCTGTCTCCATCGCTGAAATTGACATCATCATTAATTCTGAGGAGTCTGGAAGGAGGAGCTCACATTCTAGTGGGGAAAAAAAAGGGCACATGTACCTCAGCCCCAAGCGCAGGAAAGGAGTACCAAATAGGAGTAAAGAAGCTGAGTGGTGGGCAGTTCAGAGGAAGGAGGGCTTCAACCCGAGGGACTGAATCAGGATGGGCTTTACAGAGGAGGTGGTCCCTGAGCTCATCACCATACCAGGCTGACCTCTCCCCTTGCCTAGAGGATTGGAGGACTGGCAGTGACAGCTAATAATATCCGTTGGTGGTGGTTCGTTTGCAAAGCACTTTCCTGTAAATCTCTTTGACTTTAGAGAACCCTACGGGCTGTTATCTCCGCCTTTAGGCACGGAGAAAATCGAGGCACAGAGAGGTTAATCACCAGCTCCTGGATCCCCAGGGGAAAATCAGAATTCAAATCCGTCTCTTCCAAGTTCAGGCTCTCTGCGTCCCCCAGCCTGTCCATGCTTGCTTTATCCTGGCCATCAGTTGAGGGGAGCCTTCCTAGTCTAAAGTATCTCTTGACCAATATTTCACAACGTGTGGGTGTATGGCCTGCTTGTTTTGGGCCCCACTCCAGGCCCACCTAATTTCTGGGAGACGAGGACCTAAAATTCGCATCTTAACAACTTGTCCCGGTGATTCTCGTGCCCACCCAAGAGTGAGCTGCCCTCGCCCCACGGCGATGCCACGTGGCGCAGCGGGCAGAGCGCGGACCAGGACTCGGCAGTGCCCTTCTTGGCTCTGTCTCAGGACCGCCTCAGTTTTCCGCCTGTGAAGTGGGCCGAGTCACGAGAGGCAGTGCCACAGCGCCTCGATCTGCTTACCCCACGAGCAGAGCGGAGCTGCACACCTGCCTCCCTCCCTAGGCTCCTTCCCACCTCCATCCGCCCGCCCCGCCCCGCCCCGCCCCGCCTGGAGTGGAAAGAAAACAGCTGGGGACTCTCCGCTTCCAGGCTGCGGTCGCCTCCGAATGGGCAGCGGACGGGTCCCGAGGTTGGGGACTCTGGGCCGCTTTCCGCACGCGCCGAAGCCCCGCCGGGGACCGCAGGGAACCCGAGCGAGCGGCGCATCCCGCCCGCGGGGCAGTCGCGGCCCCCGCGGCCCCGCCTCACTCCCCGCTGCCCTCCGGCAGCCCATAAATATTCCCTGGGCCCGGACGAGGCGGAAACGGCCTTTCCAGCGCGCCTTCTGGCGCGGGCTCACCTTCCCCTTCGCGGAGCCCGTGCAGAAGCCTGGAAGGGACTCAGCGCCTGGCCACGGCGCCGAGGGGCGCATGCGCGCGTGGGTGCCTGGCGCCCGAGCTGGGGATTCTGGAGCTCTGGGTGCGGGGTAGGGGGTGCGGGGTGGGGGGGCGTGGGCAGCGGAAGCCACCAGACCCACCGCGGGACTCTGCAGGAGGCTCCCCACTCGACCCAGGAGGCAGGGAAGGCTTCCTGAAGATATGTAAGCTAAGCTCTGAAAGCTGAAAGAATACGAGGGGCAGAGGGCACAGACTATGAAAAGGCCAAGAGGGTGGCATTTGGGGGAAATTACCATCACTGTATTGAGTTCAAGGTGACGTGTCAGAGGCTGGAGAGGGTACCAAGGGCCAACGAAGCAGAGTCTTTTAAATTAGGCTAGGCAGGACCGTGGCCTGGCCAGATTATTCGCTTTTAAGAAAGACCCCTCTGGCTTGGCGTGGGAGGTGGCATTTAGGGGCTGCAGGAACATGGGTGAAGAGTCTGTAGACAGAGGCCATGGGAGCTGGGCCAGAGTAACTGCAGTGGAAATGGAGAAAACGGGGATGGGCTGGAGAATTTCTGAGTGGAATGGGGTAGGACTCTGTGATATGATAGACTGGACGTAGGGATCAGGAAGTGAGTGATGGGTGGATGGTGTAGCTTTTCCTAAGTAGGAAGCAAGAGGGAGGGTGATGCCTCCTCCTACAATGAGTCCCTCCTGGAAAATCCTCCTCTTTCCCTATCCATCCAACTTTAGTCAGAGCCTCACTCAACGTCCCACCTCACCACCTCCAGGAAGCCTTCTCCGCTCCCTTATGGATTTCAGAACATCAAAGCTTGTATTTGGTTATTTGCTGGGTTGATTAGTTCTAGTATTAATTTGTGTGCATCAGCCCTCAAGGGAGCTGGAAGTGGTTAAGTGGTTAAGATCACGTTAGAATCTTAGCTCTCCTGCAGAATTTGCTCTTCGACCTGCGAAAGTCAGTCACTCTAAGCCTCACTTTCGTCTGTACAATGGGGCAGATAATCTTGAAGGATTCCATATGACTGGCATATGATATGTGCCCAGTCAGTGAGCTTTTTCTTTTTTTTCCCCCACTAGAGTTGGACAGCCTGGAGACCAAACAAGGGCGTCTACAGTGTCTCCTGAAACTTCTTGTCTGGGGCTTTTGGATAGAGATAACAGTGGGGTAATAGAAAGATTTTAAGGCCAGGGATTGGAAGGCATGAGTTCCTGCTGAGGACTTCCTATGTGACTTGAAGCAAGTCAGGGCCCCTTTGTCTACCTTGGACAGCAGGGAATGGGGTGGATGGCCCCAGAGATCTCCACTGCTACTCTTGGTCATTCGGTTTCTGGTGGAATTCCCTAGCTCCCAGAAGGCCCTGAGCCCTGTGGGATAAGAGTGCTTTAATCCACTGGGACTCATTGAGGTCACAGCCAGGCCCCTGGGACTGGTGCCCCTTCCCGGGTGGACAGTAGATGGCGCCGAAGCTCTGTTTATCCAGCCTCAGGGGCGGGGCTACCTGGCCTTCACCTAGGCGGGTGAAACGCCTTATCCAGCGCGGCCCTGGTGCTTCTGGACCCTATCTTCTGCTAGTGAGGCTCTGAGAAAGGCCTGGCTGGGCTTTTCTCTCCCTCCTCCAGAAGCTGGGAAAGCCACTTGCTTTGCTTTCCAGAGCCACAGGATGTGTGAGCAGGGAGAGCCTCCAGGGCTCTCCTGGCCCATTTCACTGAGGCCCAGAGGGAGAGGGGGGCTCGCCTGAGTGGGTTAACAGCCCAAGAGTGGTGCCAGTGTGCTGGATGTGGCAGGTCCTCCCGTCCTTCCTTCCTCCTAAGCCCCTCACCAGTTTCCTCCTCCTTGCTATCCCACTCGCTTTGGCCACTCATTCCCGCTCAGTCCTCAACCATCTGCCTGGCCAGGACCATCATCCCAGCCTCCTCGCAGGCCCTGTCCTGTGGATTTCTTCTATGGCTGCCTGTGCCTCTCCCCACCCCTGTCCAGGGATTTTCTCACACTTAGATCCTACCATCACCCTCCCCTGCTGAAGCCCTTCCCTGCCCCACTGCCCTGGAGGTGCCTTAGTCCAGCGGTCCCGGCCTTGGTCATTGGCCTGAGGCCCTCTCCCTCTCCATGCCATGCAGGTCTGCTCTGAGCCCCTCACACCTTTGCCCATGCCGATCCTCCCTTCCCTGTCATACTGTCAAACTCCTACTCATCCTCCACCACTCAGCGGAGCCTCCCAGATGTGGGGGCCCAGGTGCTCCTCCTCAGCTCCCATGCCTGTGACTGCAGTATGTGGACGCCCCTGTGCTCGTCTCCTCTGCTGGGTGACCCTAAGAGCCTCTGGGTGGGGACCTTGGCGCAGGGTTTGGCCTCCCATTGGCACTCCGTCTTTTGGGGTGAATAACAGGATAAGTGTGCCGGGAGGAGCATTACCGGATCATAGTACACTGCTGTGGGCCAGGCCACATCGCCTCTCAACCACCACAGCACAGACAGGTCAGAGACTGCGGTTTTATCATCCCCGTTTTACAGGAGAGGAGATGCATGTGCAGAAGGTCACATGGCCAATGAGTGAGCGAGTGGAGCCGAGCTCAGCAGCCTGTGGGCACCGTAAGGCCTCAGGCCACAGCTGAAGGGGACTGCAGGGTGGTGGGAGCCACACGTGCCCGAGGATGAGTAAGGCTAGTGTGGGGCTATCAGGAGGCCACTGGGGATGCCTGGGGCAGAGGTCCCTCAAGAAATGAGGCTCCCACCCTGTCTTAGAGCGTTCAGAGCCCCCAGCTGTTCTGAGCCAGGCAGGGACCTGGGGCCTGAGTATCGGAAGTGTTCCTGTGGCAGCTGTGAGGGAGAGACCAGTGCCTGGTAGCCAGGGAAGAGGTTGACCTGGTGATCCAGGGAGAGGCAAGGCCCCGCTTGGCGGGTGGCTCATGGTCTGGCATCGAGCTGGGCTGAAATAACAAGGCTTTCCAAGGAGCTCTGTGGTCAGCAGGCTGGAAGCTGGGAAGCCAGAGGTAAGGCTGTCCACAGAAGGCAGGACGTGGTAACAAGCTGCAAATATTTGCTGTAGAGGGACCCAGGGGCTGGGGCTGGGCAAAAGGAGGGGACTGTGGAGTTTCTCAGGTTTCTGGGTCACAGTGTCAATAATGGGATTGTCTTCAGCTTGCTGTACAACATTGGTGTGGTCTAAACACCAATAAGGAAATTTCTAGCCTGGAGTCCCCCAAGGAGCCCCTGGGTCTGGGTGCCCAGTCTTGAAGTTGCACAGAAGCCAGAAATAGCAGGGCCCCGTGGCTGACACCTGAGCCCTTCATTATCTGAAGGAGAAACTGAGGCCCAAAGGGGGACTGTGCCTGCCCCGTCCCACAACAAGCCAGGCCCAGAACCCGGGTCTCCTGATTCCCAGTCTGATTTGGTGGCAACTCGAAGCACATTCCCTCCTGTTGTTCTGAGACTTGTGCTCAGATTCTTTGGGGGAACCGTTGGAGGTCATTTGCTACAGCCCCTGCAGCTGGGCAGCCCTCCCTTAACCCTCACCCCCTGGGAGGGAGCGTTCGAAACGCCCTCCTGGTTTAAATTCATGCGGAGAGTGCCGGAGAACTTCTTTGGGTCTACCTTGCCCCCTCTAGCTGCACCCAACCTGCTTGGGGATGTGTTTGGGGCAGGGCGGTGTGAGGAGTTGCTGGTCAGGAGAGGGGTGTCTCCTAACCAAGGGGTGTCTGCTCAGTGGTAGCACCCAGCTCAGCCCGACGCCTGCCTGCATGTGGGCATCACACTGGTTGATGAGGTCATCCTCTCTCTGGGAGGCTTGCTCCCAGGGGCTCTCGTGCTGTGCTAGTCAGGTCTTCTCCCTGACTCGGCCAAGGGGTCCAGCCACTTCTTGCAGGTAACTCTTTTCCTGGATCGTCAGTGTCATGTTGGGTCACCTCTCCCAGACACGTAGTTCTGGATCATGGGGCCTCCGATCTCTGCTCCCCAGCTGCCACCAGCTTGCCCCAGGGGTCATGAAGGGCAAAGCATCATCCCACCCCAATTAGAAAAATCAGGCAAGTCTTTTTTTTTTTTTTTTTTTAACGTTTTATTTATTTTTGAGACAGGGAGAGACAGCATGAACAAACAGGGGAGGGTCAGATAGAGAGGGAGACACAGAATCTGAAACCGGCTCCAGGCTCTGAGCGGTCAGCACAGAGCCCGACGCGGGGCTCGAGCTCACAGACCGTGAGATCATGACCTGAGCCGAAGTCGGCCGCTTAACCGACTGAGCCACCCAGGCGCCCCAAAACCAGGCAAGTCTTAACACGCTCCAGAGCTTCTGTTCCTGGCCTCCTGGCTCTTCCTCAGGCTCTGCCTCATCCCTGAAACCTCCTGTCCCTTCCCAGAGAAGGGCACACTGAGGGTGCTCACCTTCCTGGGCAGGAGGACAGGGGACACTGACTGAGCTCCCACTGGTACCTGGTGTAAGTGCCTTGTCTAGCAGTCCATACAGCCACTCTATGTGGTGTGAGGGCCACCATCCCTGAGGACCAGCTGAGACCCCAAACTGCCAAGCTACTAAGTGGGGGAACCACAACGTGAATGTCCCTGTTTGTGTATGGACAAAATCATTATTGTTTTTTCTGAAAGTGACTGTGTAACTGGTGGTGGGAATAACCATATATATCAGCTAACACATAGTAGGGGCTCGATAAATATTTGTTGAGGGAAGCAGTGAGTCAATGAACTAGTTCTCAGTGGCTGGGGGTGCTGGGTGAGGACCTGCCCTTATTGACATTCAGGCCCAGAGAAGAGGTGCCTGTTGGGGACCTGAGGGCAGAGTCACCCTTGTCCCTCACAACTAGCTGGGGTGTCATTTCCTGTTCCTTGTCCCCCACCATTGAAGGGTAGGCAAGGCAAGTCTAACGAGGGGAAGAAGACCAGGATTTGGTGGAAGCTGAATTAACAGGGGAGTGTCCCCTCCATGGGCTCTTGTATCTTGTCCTCCTGCATGGCTGTCCTACCTCTGTGCTCCCTGCTCAGCTGGGAATGCATTCCTAGAGGCCCTCTTCTCATACAGACCCGACCTGCCCCAGGAAGCCTCCTTACACCAGATCCTGGAGTGGGCCTCTCCCTGGGCTCCCCCAGCCTTGTGAATTGTTGTCACGCAAGCTCCATGTTGTCATTGACTAGTTATGTGGTTGTTTTCCCATCAGACCAGGAGTTCCCTGAGGGCAGGGCTTGTCTTCCTACGAAAAGGCCAGGAAGGAGGGTTGTTGAACCAGTGAAGGAGTGAGTGAACGAACAAATGAATGAACGAAGGCATAGGCAGCACGAATATCCCCAGTTGGCAAGCCTCGGGCCTCAGTTCTGCCATCAGCTGGCTGGTCGACACTGGGCAAAGCCCTGCTCTACTTTGATGTCAAACATCACATCTGTCCTTTGGACTAATGGGACCTTCCAGCTGTCCCTGAGAGACCAGGAGCGAGGGCAGGGTTGAGTGCGCCCACAGATGCCCACATGAAGCTGTCCTGCTCTCCCTGTCTGCTTAGCCCTAAGCCCCACTGAGGGAGGGTGGAGGAAGGACCCATCAAGTTGCTTTAGCCCCACGCTGCTTCATATCGCCTCATCTCAGAAATGCTTCATCTCAGCTCTGATTTCTCTGCCCCGAGCAAGCCTGCTTGGCCAGCAAACCCATTGACATCAGCCAGGGCTTGCTGGGGGCAGGCCCCACCATCCAGCCCCAGGGTCAGACAGTGTAGGCAACGCTCTACAGGTTACCAAGCCTACGCCACTCCCCACCCGGTCTCCCCACATCCCAGGGGGCCGGCCTTCATTTGGTCACCAAGGAAAGTGGGACCCGCAGAGGGAGAGACTGCACTGGCCCTGAGTGCTCAGTGCCCAGTGGCTTAGGTAGGAGTCTGAAATCAAGTTTTTAACTCCAAACCGGTTTATTTTAATTCCCAGTGCTGCCTGAAGGTGTGATTTGGGCAAGTGGGGAATTTTCTCTGGGCCCCATTTCTTTATCCATTTTGGGTAGATAACTTGCCCAGTAGTCCTGAAGGTGCCTGCAGAGCTGGAGGGATCACTTGTGGACAAAATGCTAGCCTAGGAACCAGACCCGCCTCACCCGTGGGATCTCAGCATCTTGCCAGACTCCCTTCCCCCTCTCACTCACCGCCGACACCTACACAAACAGGCAGGAAACTCTGAGGCTACTCCCTCCAAATAAATTTCTACTGTTTCCAGTTTTCTCTGTTTCTACCATCACTGTCCTCATTGAACGCTCATCACTAAAGTCTTCCTGGGATCATGACTGTTGACCGGCTGGTCCCTCTCATCCATCCTCCACGTGGCAGTGGGATGCCTTTGTAAAATGCAGACCTGACCGTGTCTGCTTGAAACTCTTCCAGGCTCCCCGTTGCCCGTAGACTAACACCATGTTCTATGGGTCAGTGTCCGGCTATGGCACCTTTCCGGACTTATATTGTGCCCCCTTACCCTTTATGCCTGGCCTTCTTTCAGCTCCTCAAACTCCTGCCCCAGTCTTTGCCTGGAAGAATGTGTCTTTCGGCCCCCTGCAATGCCACCTATGGCATCCACTGCTGGCCAATTTCCTCCCTCCATCGCTTTCCTGGAACTGTCTTACCTGACCACTTGAATCTAGTTAGGTTTCTCTGCGTACTCTCGGACTGCCTCCCTTCCTTGCGACCCCCCTAACTTCTCCGTTTCCTACCTTCCATGTCTCTGCTCACGTTTATTAACTACCTGCTACGTACCAGGCATAGGAATACAGTGATGGAGGAGAATAAACGTGGTTCTTGCCCTCCTGGAGCTTGGGGTCTACTGAGGAAGACTTATGTTAAACGAAGAACGTGAAGTAAATAACCACACATCAGGACAAGCATTTGTCACTTGGCACACAGCAGCTGTCGTAGGTTGGCCTCCCTGAGAAGCAGTCCCTGAGGTGGAGACTGGCATGCAGGAGTGCCCTTGGAGCTACCTGCTGTGAGAGGGAAAGAAGGAAGCAGGATTGGGCAGAGGGAGAAGGCGGGCTGTGATCTGGTCTCATGAAGGTCTCAGGCGACCCCATGGGGGCTCTGGAACTGGGAGGAGCCTCAGAGTTATCCCAATCTGGGGTGAGGGGCTGGGCAACTCCACCAGCTGCTGATGAACTTGGCCCTAGAAGGGGGCATGATCTCGGGCAAGGCAGTCTTCTTCAGCAGAGCTAGTCCCCCAGAAGGCTGACAGCTGAGGGAGCACCCCCGGCCCTTCATGCCTGGCGAGGGACCCGCCGGCCCAGCACAGCACAGGCACGACACATGGGAAACAAGCTCCCAGAGGTTCCAAGATTTGCCTCTGTGACGACATGGCTGCCCAGCTCCCGCCCATCTGTCCACTCCCAAACTTCCTTTCTGTCCTTGGCGTCTGCTTCCCCTTGGGGAACTGTGGAGGCAGCTGAGCACCCGTGGGTCTGAGGGGTACTTCAGATCCAGTGCAGGGGCAGGGAGGGGTCGGTCCCTCTGCCGCGTGGTCTCACCTGGTGCTTAGAGAGTTGTCGCAGGAGTCACCTCTGGGCCACATGAGAGGGAGGGGGAGACCTTGGGCCTCCTGCTGCTGTTTTACAGCCTCATAACTGTCCTCACTCGGCCCTTGGTGCCATCCCTGGCCTCCCACACCCTTCAGAGGCACGGCCTGGGTACAGGCTGAGAGCCAGCCGGTGACGTAAGTAATATGTTTTAGGAGAAAGACAGGCAAGCCCGAGCTGGGCCCTGCCATTCCCAAGATCACGGGGGAGACAGGCTAAACAACAAAACAAAACAAAACACCCAATTCCCCAGCCATCTGGAAGCATTTACCAAGAGCATCCCCTGTGCTCTGTGTACATTGAAGGTAGTTCTCACAACCCTGTGAAGAGCTACCAATTATTATCCCATTCTAAAGATGGGGAAACTGAGGCTTGGAGAGCTGAGCTAGTGACTTGCACAGTGGTTTCCAGTTAATAAATGGCAGACGGTACGCACCTAGATAGGAGAAGAGAACTCAGAATGAAAGGTAGGAGTGGGAGCCAGGAGAGAGTCCCCGACTTGGGCCACTGCCATTTTTCCAGAGCCCTGGCAGCCATCCAGGAGGGTGGAGAGAAAATCCCTTGAGCCCAGGACCAGCTAGGTCACCTAGAGCCCACGCTTGGAGGTATGTTGGAGGTAGGACTGGTTAAAGTTGTCTCAGCCACAAAGCCCTAAGTGAATCTTGTCTGAATCTTTCTGCCTGGCGTCTGCTGACCCCTGGGTGTTAAGGGAAGGGAAGAAAGAGGGAGTGGAGCCACCTCCCCCAGCATGGCCACTGGCTACAGAACAAGTTCCATCTTGGGCAACAGAGAGGGGAGCCTGATTTCCAACCACCCTGCCCCATGTGGAGATCCTTCTTCCAGGGCTAGATGAAGGGGACAAGAGTTTATTATCAAGAAGACTCTTCTTGGGGCACCTGGGTGGCTCAGTCGGTTAAGCATCTGACTTTGGGTCAGGTCATGATCTCATGGTTTGTGAGTTTGAGCCCCACCTTGGGCCCTGCGCTGACAGTGTGGAGCCTGCTTGGGATTCTCTCTGCCCCTCCAGACCCCTCTCAAAAGTAAGTAAGTAAACTTAAAAAAAGAAGAAAAAGAAAAAGGAGGAGGAGGAGGAGGGGAAGGGGAAGGAGAAAGAAAGAGAAGGAGAAGGAGACTCTTCTTACCAGAGGTTGGGATTTAGGGACTTAGCAGGAGCTACTTGAGTGCTGTCCTGGCTTAGCAGGTCTGGCACTGAGTTCAAATGCTGATTCACCTGTGTGCACATCATGTGTGCTGAGCCCTGTGTGCTAAGTCAGTGGTCTCATCCAATTTGCCCAGGGGCCCACGGGGAGAGAGGTTGTCACCTCCATTGCTCTGATGGGGAGACTGAGGTCCAGAGAGGTGCAGGGACTCACCCAGGTCTCCTCACTCCCAGCCCAGGGGTCTCTTGATTTTCCCTAGCGGTGTCCCCAAAAGACAACACCTGTCCCTTACAATCCCCTAAATTAGGGAGCAAATTCCAGGGGGCAGGAGCCTTTGTGCCTGTTGGGGAGAGATTTTGGTCAGACCTGCCAACTCACTTTCCCCTTTTATTAAATGGGTATTAATACTAGGAGTAGTGCTAATAAATCAAGTGCCTTTCAGCATATGCCGTGTGGTTTAGGGGTTAGCACAGGCCAAGGGCCTGGAGCGCAGGAGGGCCCTAGCAAGTGATTGGTTGGTATTTCAGGGTCGGCAAGGGAAGAAGCAGGCAGACAAGTAAATATGTAGCCTCCTCACCCTTTTCAGGGCCTGTGCCCCTTGCCTCTTCCCGACAAGGTCCTCAGCAGTGCCTGGGCCCCGCTGTGGGTGTGTGGTTCACACACTTGCATTCATGCACGGAGGGGCTGCTTCTGCCCTCAGACCAGGGCCTCGAGGGCCCCCAAGGCCACGTCTCTCCTTCACACTGGGGCTCAACCCAGAGGGTTCCGTTCATGGTGCCTGATTGCTTAATGAGCTTGGCATCAGGGTATGAATAATTGCACCATAAAGTATGTAAATCTAATCATAACAACACCATGCTGGGCAACCTGCATTCTCTCAGCTCTCAGGTGCCCTAATCCTGGGACAACAGTTCGGTGGGAACCACATCACCCAGCTCCCTCCTACTTTTCTGAAATTATCACTACAGTGTGTACCTTGGCCTCAGCAATTACAGTTGCACAAAGGGCTCCCTGCCCCCATCCCATTTGAGTCTCACGGTAACAATGAGTGAACATTTATGGAGCGTTGATGGTATGGAAGGCAAAGATGTAGTCATTTTACGTAGAGTAACTCGTTTAATCCTCCTAATAACCCTGTGAGATAAGCCTCATTGGATCCCCTGTTTCACAGATAGGGAAACTGAGTCTCAGAGGGGCTTGATAACTTGCCTAAGGTCGCACACAGCTGCTAAAGCAAGACGCTGGGAAATTCTGCAGGAAGGGAAACTAAGGCACAGAGAGAAAAAATAGACCTTTTCCAACAACTCGTAGCAGTTCAGGGGTTTGCCAGGTCCCCTGGGACCTCGTCAGCCAGTTTTGGGTCCGTGAGGGCTGGACTGTCACCCCGATGTGTGGCTGTGTGGCTGAAGTGTGTGTGTATTGGAGGTGTGGACCAGGGCCTCATTCTGGGAAAGTCAGGGGATACAGCCAAAGCAAAGAGCTATTTTAAGGCCTCCCCTGCTCCCCACATAGCCCCTCTGCTGAGCCAGGCTGCAGTGGCCCGGGGCCTGGGCCAAGCGTGGAGAGTTTGTTCCGAGAGCAGAGGGAAGTCTTGGCTCCAAGATATTCACACTCAATGAATTACTTCAACGCTAGATTAGACTTGCAGGCTTGGAGCAAAGTGATAATAGGGCTCAATTAAATTAATTTATATGGACTCTATGCTCCGGGCCCCTCCCTCAGTGTTGGGGCAGGCCTGACCCACCGCACCTTGGCCCTCAGGCCCGGCCCACGCTGGGAGTTTTGGATAGCGGTCAGGCATTGGGTGCGGGGGCTGCTCCTTCTACGGTGGGAAAAGCAGTGATGGGGCTGCGGAGGGAGAAGCCAGGATTGTTGTTTTGTTTTTGTTTTCAGTCTGATGTGCAGGTTGGGAGAAAACGACCCTAATTAAACAAAGACTTCAGGAAGCGAATTCCTGGTTAGAGAAGGTAAGGCCTGGCAGGTCTGGCTAAGGCCTGATTCCCAAGGTCCTAGGGAGGGACCTTGAAGAGATCATCTGGGAAGGCCCTTAGCCCCTGTCCAGGCCTGTGTCCCTCACTATCCCAGGCAAGGGGACATGTGGCTTTTTGTGCTGAGTGGATGGGTACAAGAGAGGGCCAGGGACCAAGGCCACAGGCTGGGCTCTCCTGGCAACTTGCTGTCAGAATCGCAGACCCCTCACAATCCAGCCCCTGCCTGCCTGCCTCTCGGGCCTCACCTTCTGGCCCTCGTCTTTCTGTCCAGCCTGACTCCCCTCCTACTCTCCAGATGCCCTGAATCCACCTGCAGTTCTCTGGCTGGGATGCTTTGCCATCCCACGACCCCTCTGCCCCCAGGCCTTTGTATTTGCTGTTCTCCTGTCCAGGACGGCCTTTCCCCCACTTTTCCTAGAGAGTGCCTGATTCTTTCCCTATCCCTACACTTAACACCCCAAATGTGGGGGTCTGTCTCAGGGTCTGTCTCTCCAGGAAATGGCCTTCTGGAGGGCAGGGGCAGATCCTGTGGCCCCAGGGCCTAGGACAGTGCCTGGCACAGAGGTGGCACTGGGGGGGGGGGGTTAGATATTCTTGAGCGTCACCTGCAGCACTGATGCTGTGATTCTGTCATGGTGTCCAGCCCAGGCCCAGGATGATCGCTCAGCTTGCACGGACCACACTGGATAGAGAACCAGGTGCCTCGCTCGTGGCCCACCTCATTCACTGGCCTCAGGTGGGTTACTTCCTTTCCCTCAGTTTCAGTTTCCCATTCTGCGCTGGGACCCCCGGCTCACCCCTCCAGGGCCCCAGGGGCAGGGACTTGCTGCCCTGCACCTGGTGCTCAGGAATTCTAGCCGTTTTTGGTGTAGGCCTTGCTGCAACAGGTAGAGGCCGGTGCTGAGGCCGTGAAACTGAGGGTACAAAGGTGGGCGCTCTGAGCGGAGTCTCAGCGTACAGACTGCTTGAGGGGTTTCCCAGCAACTGGGCCTCTCTTGCTGTGTTTTCTCCGGCAGACAGGGCTCCGCCCACAAGTATTCATCAAGTGCCCAGTGTGCTGTGGTCCCGCCTCCAGCTCTGCCACGGACCCTCCACGTTGGGGTCCTGGCTGCTGTCTGCAGGACGGGGGGCTCCTGCCAGGCCGGCGTGGCTCTGAGCCCCAGAGAGCCCCAAAGGGAGTCAATCTCCCCTCTTTGCTAACCTGACCCCCTGGTTTTTGGAATCCAGATCAAGGAGTTTGAACTTCACCTAAGAACCGTGGGAGTCTGTGCAAAGCAGGAAATGTCCTGGTCAGATGGGGGCTCAGGCGGTACACCTGTCCCGAGATGCTTCCACGCGGGGTCCCCTGTGGGCAGGCTCCGCTTCCCCCGGGGCAGGCCCGTCTCTTCCCCTGCCATTTTGTCTTCCTCAGACTTTCCAGCCATGGAAAAACCCACCCTCCCCCACCCCACCCCCATCCCCCAAGGATGCCAGGCCTTTTTGGGGTTGTAAATTTATGACTAAAGCTGAGGGCCAGGCCTGCTGCAGGCCGACTTTGAACCTCAGCCTCACACTCAGCACCCACCAGGGGCCTTTCCTCCAGCCAGCAGGAGGAGCAGGCCTTTGGCCTAGAAAATGAAAGGCCTCTGTGGGAAGGCAGGAGCCTGCGTAACCCCCCCGACACTCCCCCCCGCCCCAGGGCCCCAGGGGCAGGCCTTGCTGGCTGAGCTGCGGGCATGGCTGGCTTGAAAGCTCAGAGCCAGCTCGGGCCCTCCAACTCCACAGGCCTCCTCCTCATCTTTCTTTGGTCAGGACAGCTAAGGGATGGAAGCTTAGAACTCAGCGTCCCAACTTTCCAACTGTGTCTTCTCTGGGCCTCAGTTTCCTCTTCTGTGACCACAGGGTGTTAGAGAAGGTCACCTGTAAGTTTCACTGGGGATCTAATGTTCCACTGCCTTCCACCGTCCTTTCTGAGCCCCTCTTTTGTGCCAATGCCGGGATCGAGAGAGATGCCAGGGCCTATCGGTGTGTGGGGAAGGGGGACGGGGTGTGGGGAGTCCAAGACCAGCTTGCTTACTCTGGAGGCAGGAGGAGGGAGGCCCGTGAAACTTCCCACTGGGGGTGAGAGCTGAGTAGAGGACTGGAATGGTCGATGCATTCATGTATTGATTAGACAATCATGCAGTGCCGACTGTATGACATAAAGCACACTTCTGCTGCTGCTGCTGTGTGTGTGTGTATGTGTGTGTGTGTGTGTACACGTGTGTAAAACAATGACGAAGAAAGACATAACTCTGAGAACAGAAGTTTTCAAATGGACACGGAAGGAGGGCATTCCACGCAGGAGGGGCACTAGGCAAAGGCAGTGATTCATGAAGGAGCATCCTGGGTTTGGAGAAGGACACAAGGTTATGTGTGGCTGAAGCAGGAAAGGGGTGAGTGCTTTCTGGTGTAAAAGGTTCTGGGACCAGAGAGACGCAGGATCAGATCCCAGTTCTGCCCTGACTAGCTGTGGGACTTTAAGGGTTGTTTGATTTGTCTGTGTCTCAGAGTTTGTCGAGAATGGGACATACTTCTTACTTTTCAGGGTCGTGAGAATTACATGAAAAGAGGTAGGTAAAGCACCAGCCAAGGTCTGGCAGAGATCAGTGCAGATACATCCAGTGGGGGGCACAACCAATAAACAAAGCTTTCTAACAGTCAAAATCTTCTTGCTATGGAAGAAACTGCCATGTAGGGAGGAAGCTCCCTGTCATGGGAGGCATATAAACTGGACTAGGGTTTATGTCAGGGAGGCAATGGGGAGAGATCTTGAACCAGAAATCTTTAAGGTCTTCTAGCTCACAGGTCTATTAATTCCGTCAAACACATATGGCCATCTATCCCACGACATCCTTGCAGAGGTCTAGGACTAGCACCCTTGACCCAAGTTTGCTTTTCTCCAGGCTGACCTGGCCCAGAAAGCTCAACACTCTCCACATGTTCTGGGTTCCAGAGCTCTTACCTCCCCAGTCACCTCCTCTGACCACAAATTTCCACTCTGTAGGAATCCAGTCAGTATGGAGTAGATTGAGAAAATCACCTCCCTGGATTTGGGCACAATCTCTATTGATGTGGTCAAAGAAGTCAGTGGTTGTTTGGCAGCTTGCCTTTCGCTCAGCTGCAGCAGGGAGACCCCCCCACTTTGGCTAAATGCTCTCAGACATCTCAAGATTTGTAGAAGCACAGAGCATTCCAGGGAAGTGATAAATCCTTGTGGGATGAATGAATGAAGTGTCTGACTTTTGGCTCAGGCCAGCCCCGAGGAAGGAAATCCAGAGAATTAGGGGGCGCAGAAGGATCCTCGGCTGGGGGCCATGTTTCAGTTTTTCCTTGGGAGCTCAGAATGCTTCCTGTCTCCCCATTCATCATCACCTCAACCTGCTGGTTGCTTTCTGTCTTCACAATACCCCTCTTTGGGGGATGAAATGGCAGGCTGATAGACTCATAGAATCACAGGTTGTCAGTTCTGAGGGGCCTCCACAGAGGGTCCAGTTCAACCTCCTCATCATATAGATGGTGAGACCAAAACCAGAGTGGAGGGGGCTGGCAAGGTCTCCTAGAATCACCTGGTGAGTGCCTGATGGAAGGTGGTACAAGCGGGTGGTGAGGACCACATTGGATGACGTTGAGTGTGGGTGACCCCGACCCAGGGGGACAGCTGGTTCACCCTATTTGTGAGGTCTTTAGGTTAACCCCATCTACCACCACCACCAAGAACCCTGCAGAAACTAAAATCTCTGGGCTTAGTGACCCCAGCGGAGTCCCCGACCCCAGACCCCCCTGGAGGACCCTGGCAGGGGACCGCAGGAAAGCATCCATCCTGGGGTGTGATCCCAAGGTCGGTACAGGGAGAGAGCCTCCAGCTTAAGTTCTGGTACTGGCTTTGCCGCTGCTCTCCGTGTGACCCTGGGCAGGATCTACCTCTCTCTGGGCCTCAGTTTCCCCATCTGTGAAATGACGGTGCCGAATTGGACCCAGAGACCTTTGAGCTCTCACCTGCTGTCTATCTGAATGCTTCAGCAGCGAGGAATCTGAACTCACCTTCAGCATTTCCTGCCTTGGCACACACCAAGCCCCCTATCTAATCCTGGGGTCCCAGGCCTGGCCTCCAGGGAGACATTGCTATGATTTAAGGTTCCAGATTTCCTGCACCATTAGCGTCATGATACCTTATAGCTGGGCCTCAATTGCTTTTTAATTAAAAACGAATCCCTCCCAATCCCTGGTTTTACGTGCGTCTCGGGGAGCCTGCGGAGACCCCGTTCTACCTGATGCTTTATGTAGCCCTAGCTTTCTGCTCTTCTGTTTCCACCCTTGTTTCAGGAAGAGAAGGGTCTGGGATTATTTATGGACACCTTCTTTGTGCTGGGTGCTGAGGCCCCGCATTGTATACCATCGATGCATAGCATCCCACATTTGAAGACATCTATGCGGGAATGAAAAAAGGGATGGCTTCAAACCTGTTCTGTGACCGGCACTCATTTCCAGCCTAACTAGGAGATAAAGCAGGGGCTAGGAGGACAGGCCTGGCGTGCAAAGAACTGTCCCTGCCTTGTGGCAAGTCCTGGAGTTTGGGGGCAGAGAGATGTGTGTCCGATTCTCACCTGAAACACCGTCTGAAGACCTGAGGCCTCAGGGAGAGGGAGGGAGCCACATGGTCAACCCTGCCTTGCCAGAGTTTGGCAGGCCAAGACATAAGTTTCCCATAGGCCAAAGTGGACACTCTGGAATGGAGTAGGGCACAAATCATTTAGCAAGGGCAAGTCCAGGGATCTGCTGCCTGCCAGGGACGGGTGACCCCAACAGAATGTGTCTGTCTGGGGTGGAGGAGAGGGTGGGAGACAACAGCTGGGAAACGGGGCATCACCCATGTCAACAGATTGTTTCTTGGCAAGGAGGGAAGTCATGGAAAACTCCGCACTACACCCCAAAGAGGGAAAGCTGGGCTTTGGACATTGCCACCAGAGGAGGACCTCCTCGGCCAGATTCCAGCACCTCCAGGTAAACCCTACTGTTGTCACGTTATGTCTAGTCCCCCCCACCCCAGTCCCCAATATACACCTGCCTCTGGAGGCGGAGAGCCACACGGAAGAGTAGAAGGAGGGGGGCAAATAGAAGAAACCCACTATCCCCTCCCCCTCTCGGTGGCTAAATCCGGAAATGGCCTGAGCTGGGGTAGGAGGGTGACCTACTGAGGTCAGATTGGGTGCTCCTGTTGCCACCTGAAAATGAGACTGTCCCTTAATGCCTAACATAGAGCAGGAAGGCTGGGGTCCTCCATAGGTCCCTTCCAGGGGTGGAGAAGGAAGCCAACAGGGCAGGCCTGAGAGACAGGGTTGAAAAATAAAGTGTTTTCATTTGCATGCCTGAGAATCCAGCCTGTCCCACACGCCACTTATATATACACATCATTTCATTGAATCTCAGAGCCATCTGCAGGGTCAGTTTATCACTTCCAAATCACAGACGAAACAAGGGGGTTTGGGGAAATCCCCTGGCTTGCCCAGGGGCCTTTGATTCAGGATTTGAATGGACTCCAGCGTCTGGGCAGGACTTTCTAATCTAACATTTCTCCTCAGCCTTCAAGCTCAACTCTCAGAGATTCTGATTCCAGGAGGTCGGGAATGGGAGGGACCGAGGACTCTGCATTTTCTTTTCTTTTTTCTTTTGCTTTCTTTTGTTTTCTTTCCTTTCCTTTTCTTTTCTTTTCTTTTCTTGTTGCTGGATAAAATATCAACAAGTACTTTAATTGCATAATTGAGTTTCAAAAATGTAAAGAAGCTCCTTGGAGGCTGAAAACAAGGAGGACACATACAGCTGAGTCGATTCCTTGAGGATTTTTGAAAAGTTTTTATTTTAATGACCCGATGCTCATCACCCCATCACCTATCTCACCCATCCCCCCACCTCCCTCCCCTCTGGTAACCATCAGATTGTTCTCTATAGTTAAGAGTCTGTTCCTTGGTTTGAAGGATTGTGCATTTTCATAAGCACCTGGGAGAACTCTGGTACAGGTAGGAGAACACGTCCTGGGAAATACCACCCTCGCCTCGATGCCTTTATGGTTAAGAATAGCATTCTTCAGGCAATTGCGGCAGCTCTGGAATGCCAGGGCCAGAAGATGCCCTTTTTATTCCCGTCTTCTCTGTGCCCTCCAGTCCCCATTCATGGCTCACGAATGAACGTTCATGAATGGTCATTTGGGGCTCTGGAGCCAGACTTTGCAAGATTGAAGCCCAGCATTGCTGCCTCTTAGTTGTGTGAACTTTGGGCAAGTTACTTCTTTCTGTGCCTCAGTGTCCTCATCTGTAACATGGGATGATTTTGGTACCTACCTCATAAAGTGGTTGCGAGGATTAATTAAGTTGGTATATGTAACTCAGTGATATGTCACATGTAATATATAGGGAGTGAGCAGTCCAGAAATGCTAGTTATTATCGTTATTATTAATATTAGTGGTGATAGTATCATTACCTATGTGACTGAAACACATCAGGTCCTTCAGCACCAGGGGAACTGGAGGGCAATGATTTGTCTGCAGGCCAGGTCCCAGGAGAGCCATGAAAATCAGGATAGAGAGCTTGAGAGGAGCTGTTGGGTACAGGCAGAAGACTCTGGAACTGAGGCTTCTGTAAGGAGATCCTTGGCAACCCAGGAACAAGAAGACCATCAGCTGGATTGGGGTAAGCCCCAGAGAGAAGCAGCCTTGCTCACGACAGAATGTGCCCGTCCGTTGGGTCAGTGGTTGGCACCGTCCTGCCTGGAGGGCAAAGCAGGGACAAAATAATAGCACCTTGACTGTTGGGCACCGTGACCCGACCCCCACAACAACAAGAGGTAGATGTGGCTGCTCTTATTATTCCCATTGTAGAGATTAGGAAATTGAGGGCTGGCTTGCTGAAGTGCCCTGCTGAAGGTCACAGGGCGAAAGGCAGAAACAGGATTCAAACCGGGGTTGACCCCAATGCCTGCATCTGTAACCATGGCCCCCCACAGAAGGGAAGCAGAGGGAGGCCTCTCCAGCTCCCTCTCTCTTATACCTGAGGACCACACAGGGGTCAGTCCAGTTTAGAAATATCGCCAGTCCTTCAGCAGCACCTCCTCCATCAGATTGGTTGAGTTGAGAGCCATTCCCCCTAGTCTCTCAGGCCACAGGGGCAGCAAGGCGGCAGGGGAATTTATCTTGGCGGTCCAGTCTCACCAGCCCTGGCAGCTTTCCTTGGGTTAGAGGGTGCCATTGCTCCCTGGAGAGCTCGGGGTTCCCTGGGTAAGGGGATCCTGGGCGGTCTCAGGGCTTGTTCGCCGCCTGCAGTGACTTTATGGGGCTGCCGTGTTCGTTGGGCCCATAAAACACACGGAGTTTGAAGCCCTCAGAGTTTCCATGTCTCCCAGGCCCAAGGCCAAAGTACGAGGAGCAGGGAGCCCCAGGTAGCGGCACTTTGTGGGGCGGCTCCCCGCGCTGGCGCCTGCCCCGGGGCTCAGAGGCGGCCACCACAGGAGCCGGGCCAGGCACCTCAGTCCTCACAGCCCCTCGAGCGGATGGGACCATTCCTGGTTTTGAGAACTTTTTTCGGTTTGTTTTGATCTGGTGAAATAGTCTTGTATCCTCATTCTACAGAAGATGAAAATGAAAGGCGCAGAGAGGTGAAGGGACCTGAAGAACGAGGCGGCCGGGAAAGATGGGGACGAGGAAGAAGAGATGACCCAGAACGGGCCTGTCCTGGGGGCCACCTCCACCCCCCATTACAGAGGGGGATCTTGTACCTATGAAATTGTATTCAAAGCAGAGTGTGTTTTCCCCCCAGTGTGTATAAAAGAAAGAACATAAACAAGGTTTTTTAGGTTTCAAAGTTGGAGGGGCGGGAGTAGGAATTGCTTTGGCCTCAGTACAGCTCTGAGAGCCGATGGAGAAGGTGAGGGCACTGAGGCGACGGCCCTACGTGAAGCCGCACGGTGAGCTGGTGGCAGGCCGGCCTGGGCCATTTGGGCAAGGAGGCCATCTGGTGTGGAAGCCTCTGGTTCTCAGCAGGCCCCTGCCTCCTCCTGACCTTCGGGAAGGTCACCTTTCAGCTGGCTGATCTCTGGCCTACCAGCCCTTCCTCTTCCTCATGGGAACCAGCTCTCGTCCCCAGCGGCTCTGTGGAAAGAATCTCAGAACCAGAGACACCAGCTCCTCAGGAGGGAACCCTGGCTCTAGAAACCCCAGCCAAGTGCCCTCCACAAGTGATTCTTCCACCCCTCCCTTGATGGGGAGCTCACTCCTCCTAGGGCATCACCTTCATAGGTCTATTCTGCCTGAGAAAAGGTTCTTCCAGACACTGGTCAAACAATTATCTCCCTGTGCTTTCTGTTGGCCCTCACTTTACCCAGTGGGAGCCCTCTCCCTCCCTCCCCCTCCACCCTCCCCCTTTTCCTCCCTCCCTTCTTTCCTTCCTCCCTCCCTCCCTCCCTGTCCTCCCTTTCTTCCCTTTTCTTCTCTTCCCTTCCCTTCCTTTCCCTTCCCTTCCCCTTCCTTCCTTCCTTCCTTCCTTTTTTCCTTCCTTCCTTCCTTTTTTCCTTCCTTCCTTCCTTTTTTCCTTCCTTCCTTCCTTCCTTCCTTCCTTCTTTCTTTCCTTTCCCTGTCCCTTCCTCCCTCCCCACCTCCCTTCCTATCCCCCACAAATATCTGTGAACCTAGTATGGGAGGAGCCTATGTCTGCCATTCCCTCTGTTCAGTCAGCCCCTCTGGGATGAGTGCTCTGACAGGTCCTCTTGAGGCTGCCCCCCCGCCCCCCTGGGGTTAATCCTCAATTCTTTCCTTGCCCCTACCTTCCTATCACCTGGCTGCCCCTCTGAACAGTTATCAAGGTTCCATACAAAGCCGTGATGGAGTACATACAGCCTGGGGCCCCAGTGGGGCACGAAGGGCCTGGGTTACAGGTGCAGCTGTCTGTCTGCTCCCTGTGTCCCCCTGTGGTAAATGCGTCTCTTCTGTACAATGGGGAATTTAAAGTAGATAGTATTGAGGGGCCGTCCTTTTCCCCTGACCCTCAAAGCTCTGTACAAAGGCCACCTCTAGCCCTCTGATGGCCCAGGCTGTATTCTTTCAGTTCCTCCTCTGGGAATGGTTACCTCCTCTAAGTATTTTCTATGTGTGAATCTAACCTGCCCTGGCAGAGCCCTGAAGGTTTATCCCGTACCCCTGCCCCAACACCAGGCTGGGTACAGAGGAGGGTTTGGACCCTGACCACAACACATGCCTTCTCTGTGGACTTGAGCAAGTTTTTAACCTCCCTGAGCCTCAGTTTTCCTACTTGTAAAATGGGAATAATATTCAGAGACAGAGTTAAATAATATAAATATGTCAGGGGCGCCTGGGTGGCTCAGTCGGTTGAGGGTCCAACTTTGCCTCAGGTCATGATCTTGCGGTTTGTGGGTTCAAGCCCTGCGTCGGGCTCTGTGCTGACAGCTCAGAGCCTGGAGCCTGCTTTGGATTCCGTGTCTCCCCCTCTCTCTGCCCCTCTCCCGCTCGTGGCCTGTCTCTCTCCCTCTCAAAAATAAATAAACATTAAAAAATAATATAACTATGTCTTATTATTGTAGGCATTCAATAAATTATATTGAATTATGTTATATAATATAATGTATATGATATCATATCATATCATATTATTTTTACCACATAAGGCCAAGCGTTCTTTACAGAGGTATCTAGGTATTCTGTGGGAGTGTACCCACAGAATGTAATTGTATTGAATTTACCTGGCTTTGGCACTATGTGCCCGGGCTGTCATATTGAACTCCCAACCGTGCTTACCAAGCTTCAGGGGCTGCACAAGGTAAGCAGCCAAGCAGGCTGTGTGGCCAGTGGCTGGCTGGTGGTAGTCGACAGGCCTCGGAGCGCCATGTTGCTGGAGGTCTGGCGGCCAGCACGGGCAGGCTCAGGGGGGCCAGGCCGCCTGCCAAGGTTGGGCAGGCTTGATTACCTCCACCCACCCTCCTGGCCTGGCCCCGTTAAAAGTTTCTGCCCCACTGGACCTGGAGCCCCTGGGGCTGAGGACCTCGTGGGAGAGGGAGGGCCCCAGCTCAGGCCAGGCTCTGCACACAGATGCAACCTCCCTTTCCCAGCCAGTTCAGTTCACTCTCTAGCCCTTTTCTGAGCATCTACTGTGCACCAGGCCCCGGCCGGAGGCTTCACACGCGTTATCTCATTGCTCTTGACTGACCTCCGAGGTGGGGGTTATCATTCCTATCTTACAGATGTGACTCAAAAAAAAGGAAGTGACTTGCCCAGGGTTACCCAGTCTGCAGGCTGTAGAGCCAGGATCTGAACTTGGGTGTGTGTGATCCCAGAGGCCAAACGTGCTCCTGCCAACACACTGTGAGTGATGGGTTCTGACACCGCACATCCCTTCTCCCCATCCCCTCCTTCTTTCTGTAAACGTGTCTGGGGTTGGCGCTGGGTGGCTACATAAGGCCCCTGCCCTCAAGGAGCTCATCATCTAGTGGGCAAACAGACAGGAAGCTGACAGTTACTGCATGGAGGGAAGGTGGGAAGGACAGAGAGGGAGACGGAGAGGACCGTGAAGAGGGCTGCACTGGGGGAGACGATGTGTTTGCATTACTCTTCATCCAACAAACTTTTACTAAACCTTCAGATTATTTATTTCTGGCCCACCTTGTTCCAAAAGGGGGGTGGCCTACAGACATACGTAGAATACAACCACTTTTTATTTTATTTAAAAAAAAAATTTTTTTTTACATTTATTTATTTATTTTTGAGAGACGGAGAGAGACAGAGCACAAGCTGGGGATGGGCAGAGAGAGAAGGAGACACAGAATCCGAAGCAGGCTCCAGGCTCTGAGCTGTCAGCGCACAGCCCAACACGGGGCTCGAACTCACAAACCGCGAGATCATGACCTGAGCCGAAGTCGGACGCTCAACTGATTGAACCACCCAGGTGCCCCTACAATCACTTTTTATAAATTTTTTTTTAACGTTTATTTATTTTTGAGACAGAGAGAGAGCATGAACAGGGGAGGAGCAGAGAGAGAGGGAGACACAATCTGAAACAGGCTCCTCCAGGCTCTGAGCTATCAGCCCAGAGCCCAACGCAGGGCTCGAACTCACGGACCGTGAGATCATGGCCTGAGCCAAAGTCGGACGCTTAACCAACCAAGCCACCCAGGTGCCCCTACAATCACTTTTTAAAGGAAGAAGGGACAGTAGGAGAGAAAAAATACCAGGATACACGGGGTGAGGTCAGCTCACAAAACGCCAGCTGGAAGGTTGTCTCTACTCACCAAACATGAGCCTAGAACACAGCCCTGGGATTCTGAGAACCCACGCGAGACAGGAGAGATACCAGTGGATTTCTATCTAGTTTTTAGCATTGTGTCTCATTTTCCAGAGGAACTCTTATACAGAGCCCCAGTGAATATATACCGTGAAAGGGAAAGTGTTCTGGTTGAAGGGAGGTGAGAGGGCTTGGAATCCCAACCACTCAGCCTTCTCTCAACCCTCTCGCTCCTGGGTCCCCTCTGAGGACCCTGAGGGCTCAGTCTAAGACCACTAAGCTACACTCTTCTTTGTCCATTAGATGAAAAGCGAAAGAAGCTGGGGGACCCTAGCTTCTTCCATACCAGGCTTGTACTGGGCAGTGGGGACCCAGATGAGTTAGACCACCCTTGCCTGGGAGCCTCCCTTCTGGTGGGAGAGACAGATATGTGACAGGGACATTGGCTGGCTGAGCCAGCATTCACCTTTCTTCTGCCCCTATATCTGCCTCCATGTACATGTTTTTGTTTTTGTTTTTATGTTTATTTATTTTGAGAGAGAAAGAGAGAGCGCATGGGGGAGAGGCAGAAAGAGAGAGAGAGAATCAGGCTTCACGCTGTCAGCACAGAACCCAACGTGGGGCTTGAACTCATGAACAGCAAGATCATGACCTGAGCCAAAATCAAGTGTCGGACACTTAACTGACTGAGCCACCCAGACACCCCCATGTACCTGTTTATAACTACAACATGGGTAGGGGGATGTTTGCTTCCATGGTGGGAGGAGAGGGAAGACTTTGGAGTCCTGGCTAGGGTAAGAAAACCAAGTCAGAAATTTCCATCACTTACTGAGCGCTTACGATGTGCTAGGGAGGGTTGGATCCAGTTTTGGGGGGCCCGAAACTTAAACAATATTGGGAGCCCTCTTCAAGGAGAACAACACAAAATCAAGCCCCAAAGTGAATATTTATTTAGAGTGAGAAAAGAAATCACAATCAATTACACATTAAAAAAATTTTTTTGATGTTTTTATTTATTTTTGAGATAGAGTGCAAGTGGAGGAGGGACAGAGAGGGAGGGAGACACAGAATCGGAAGCAGGCTCCAGGCTCTGAGCTGTCAGCACAGAGCCTGATGCGGGGCTCGAACTCACAAACCGTGAGATCATGACCTGAGCTGAACTTGGACGCTTAACCGACTGAGCCACCCAGGTGCCCCTCGATTACACATTTTAAAAAATGGACAAATACCAAAAACGTCACCAAATTCAGAAAAATATTATTTTACTTAAGTGTCAGAAGCACTTTTGTAACACTTTATAACTTTGGACTAAAAACTATTTGCCTCCTCATATTATAACAACTTTCATAATATTTCCTGTAGAAAGAATAGAAAGACAACTGATTCTTTCCCTCTTATGTGATCATTAGTTTATTGAATACTCATTGATTGTTTTTGATAGTTATAAAATATGCCACTTTAGACCCTAATATACTTGTTTGTTGTGCTGCTACAGATTGTGCCCTACAAATACAAAACTTCTGATAAGTTCTGTTTCACACGATTTCCATCAAGGGAAAAAAGGACTTATTTATTTATTTATTTATTTACTTACTTACTTATTTATGAGAGATAGAGAAAGCATGTTTGAGTGGGGGACAGGAGCAGAAGGAGAGAGAGAGAGAGAGAGAGAGAGAGAGAGAGAGAGAGAGAATCCAAAGCAGGCTCCATGTTTAGCGTAGAGCCGGGCGTGGGGCTGTATCTCATGACTGTGAGATCATGACCCGAGCAGAAATCAAGAGTCAGGCGCATAACCTACTGAGCCACCCAGGTGCCTCTGAAAAAGAGCGTGTTTATACTTTCTAATATGTTGGCCTCATCATCAGTGACATTGCAGAGAGGAGAATTTCTGTTTTGATGAGACCTAAGTTATTTGCCAGCAATTTGGCACCTCTGATGCTTGATAGAATATTCCACAGACTAACTTCCAGCTCCATACATTTCAAACCTTGTTTCTCTTCCACGATCCACATACCTCCAGGGCCGGTCACAGTTCTGACGCTAAATGAGTCGGCACAGCGGGCAGCAGGGATCTTGGTTCTGGAAGCTGTTCCTTCACGAGGGCAACTGGCACTCACTCTACCCATAAGTGACTGTGAAGCATATAAATGTATACCACTAATCCCAAATTACTGTAAATGTGTCCTCAACTTCCCTTTGGCTAGATTTCCAAAATGCCTCGGCCCCCCAACATCCCTCAACAGGAAAGAAAGACGGAGGGGGATTCAAGGTGAAAAGAAACGGTGCTATCAACCCTTTATGGCTCAAATATCTTACATTTTACAAAAATTTGCAAAGACCTATGGCCATGCGAACGCATTTTGAGGGCCTCACCCAGAGAAGGGACAGATGTAAGCAAAGGGCCTTGCAATGCAGACTTCATCACCTTCTGGGTGAATCTGCTTCAGTGTCAGGCGTGGTTCTAATCAGTTGACGTGTATTGTCTCAGGGAATCTCATTGCTACCCTGTGAGGTAGGGTTTTTAAGGATGAGGCTGAGAGACTCGGAGGGGGAAGCCAAAGGTCAGGCAATGGAGGGCAGTTTTGGATTCAGAACCATGTGACTCCAGAGCCTGTGCTGGTTCTTTCTTCCCCAGAAGCTGATGGGACTATTGTCGAGAGATGGATGGATGGATGGATGGATGAACGGGTGGATGGGTGGATGTATTCCTGCCTTGTCCTCTGATGCATTGGGTACCCTTTTATTTATTTATTTATTTATTTATTTATTTATTTATTTATTTATTTTACTGGCAGTTTCATAAACTCTCCAAAGGCAGGACTTCCCTGCTCCCAAGAGCTCCGCACAGGGTACAAAGGAAGAACTTGGAGAAGGGCCAGGCCAGGGACAGAGGGCTGAGGAGACCCAGGTGCCTATCATCAGGAGCTCAGCAAGGGCAAGCCCAGGCCCTCCCCACAGGCCACCGTGGCAGCCCCCAGGGGATTCTTGCGTGGGCTAGAGGTGGGGGGGTGCACAAGGGGACCTTTCGGGTCCTGAAGCCCTGCAAACCCACCCTTGTCCACTCCTCTGCTCTGAGGTATTGCCAGGCTGCCCTCTGGAGTTTTCCAAGATGTCTAGGGAACGAGATGCCCACCCAGGTGGCCCATTCCAAGGTTGAAGAGCCGGAACGGACGATGCCAGATTGCTCCAAGCCGAGCTCAGTTCCGCTTGAGGCATTTTATGGGCCCAGCCTGGGTAAACATGGGCCTCATTAATGTACGGGGGGCTCCACCTCTGCTGCTGTCAGCCTCACCTCCCAGAGCCGCAGGCGCTGGAGCGTGAGGCCCAAGGGCGGTGTGGAGAAGACAAGGCGAGGGCTGAAATGGCTGCATGGCAGGGACCCTCAGACACTTTCTAGTCTTCGCTCATAGACGGGGGACGGAGGCTTGGGGAGGGGAGGCCACAGGGACCCACTGAGGCAGAGCCAGAGCTCGGACCCCCGCCTCCCCACCGACTCTGGCCATGCAGCCCACCGTGTATCTTAACCGCCCCAGGTCCTGTGCCCTCCCATCCACACAGGTGGTGCTTTCCAAAACATCAGTTGGGGCACATGGCCTGACGACGTCCGGGTCCTTATGGGAGCAACTGGAAAGAAACTGTGAAATCATAACCACCTTGAAAACTCTAAGACTCTCTCTTCCCTCTCTTATCACTGGGTTCCTTCGCTTACTCTGCACACCTTTCCTGATGCCAGCTCCACTCCAGGCCCCAAGCCGGGGCTGGGGACCCCAAGATGAGTCAGGCCCGGCCTTTGTCCAGAATGAGGTCACGGTCCGGTGGGGAGACAGGTGTGGACACAGGCAATGGCAATGACAAACTGGTGTGCTCAGTACTGGGACACAGGGCAGTTCAGGGACTGTGGAAACCCTGAGGAGGGGCCCCTAGCAGAGCCTAGGGTCAGGAGGGTGGGGGACCCCAGAGGGGTCCCCTGGGAGGAGAACTGAATTTTAAAGATGAATTAATCAGGCAGCTACGCTATGGGAAGTCCCCTAAGGCAGAGGGAATGGCACTTGCAAAATGACAGTCCTTTAGCGGCTACAAGATAGTTGGGTAAGAGGGCGTGGCACCTAGAAAGCCCTCGGTGAATATCTTTTGAATGAATTAATGTTCAGAAGTTTGGTGAAGCCGGAGTGTGGGAGTTTCAAGGGCGTGGGGGTTGGAAGGCACTGGAGAGGAGCTAGAAACTGAGAAAGTCTTACAGACCTTGCTAAGGAGTCTGGGGGGATCCTGTGGCCAGAGGGGAGCTGGAGAAGCGGTTTAAGCAGGGAAGAGATGTGGCCAGATCCGCCTGTGAGAGGGGCCACTCAGGAGGGATGGAGATGCGTTGGGTTAGAGATCAAAACACAGGACACCCGGTTCAGTCTGAATTTCAGATAAACAATGAGTGATGTTTTTAGTGTTAGAGGACCTGGCAACCCTAATCTGGAGCCGGGGTGGGAGAGACGGGGCAGCAGACCCCTGAGGAGAAGGCCCGACAGTGGTCCAGGGGGAAGCTATGATGGCCTGAATGGTGGGGGCGGGGGGAGGAGAGGAGGGGACAGCCAAGAGGGTTAGCGGTCTTTTTTTTCCTTTTTCTTTTCTTTTTTTAACAAAGGCTCATTAGTGAAGTATACGAACACACCTGAGGAACCGCCACGTCGGCCCAAAGACAGAACAGTGCCCTGTGCCCTGCCCAGGCAGGACCTCCTTCCAAAGTGACCGCTATGCTGCCTTCCGTCCCTGCAGACTAATTTTGCCTGCTCTGGGGCTTCTTGGTTCGGGAGGTGCCCGTGCGAGCCTGGCTTCTTTCGTTCAGCGTCCGCGAGGGTCATCCGGGTGCTGCGTGTCACAGAGCAATGTCTTGTTCGCTCCCGTTGCTGCATGAGCAGGGTCCGCCGTGTGAGCAGAGCACCGTTTACGTGCCCTTTCTACTGTCGGTGGGCATGTGGCTAGCCAGCTGGGGGTTATTAGGGTTAGTGCCGCTCTGAGTTTTCTAGTCCATTCGTGCCGGCTATACCCGGCGCTGTGCGGGAGACAGGCTGCACTGGCTTCCAAGACTCCATTATGTGCGTCTCTTCGCAGCTCTGCGTTCAGGGCCATCACATTGGTGCTTTGAAATGGACCGTAGTGGGATTATTTCCACCACTAGCAAATGCTACGGATCAGGGCTCCCCACCCCCAATCCAAGAGCTAGCGGGTCGACATCGACCAGCACAGCACTGGGTATATAGCCCTAAGAGTAGACTGCTGGGCTCCTTGAACTTGAATTTGAACATTGGCCATGTTCAGCTTTAACCGCGACACAGTTTTCCAAGGCGCTTATGCCGACTGGCCCTCCCCCAGCCTTGTGGGAGAGGTTGGGGGGAGGCCGAGTGTTCACTGTAGAGAGGCTTTCGTGAGGTGGGGTCGCCAGACCTCGTGGATGGGCTCACCGAGGGGAAGGAGGGCGAGACGGGCCCCTGGGGAATGCCCACGCTCTGTCTGGGCCCGTGGAGGGTGGCAGAGACAACACAGCCCGAGACTGGGTTTGGGGGTAGGTAGCGCTTTGGGACAGGTTGGGTCTGCAGGGCCTGTGGGATGTCCAGGGGTTGTTGGATGTGCGTGTGAGCAGTCAGAGAAAGGTCTGGGGGCCTGAGGGTGAGTGTGCCTCACGCCTCTACTCATCGCTCCCCCAGAGCCTTCCTCAACGCCCAGACTTCACACCGGTGCTCCCACCTGGACCTAATCTCTGAATGTCTTCTCCCTCCTTTTTCACCTTCCTCTTCCCCTTCCTCTAGGGTTGTGGGGACCGGGGTTCAGTGCCCCCTCTCCTGCCCCAGCCACCCTGAGCCACACTGACTCGGTGTGGGACCGGAGACAAGATCCTGCTCCTCTCTGGACCTCAGTGTCCCCTTCTGCACGATGGAAGGCCTGGGCTGGAGGACCCCACGGAGGTGGTGAGGGGCAGACCTTCAGGTTCCCAGTCCTGGTTGGGGGGGGTGTGTGTGGGCCGTCTCATCCACCTGTGAAACTCTTCAGCACTTCCCAGAGTGAGTTGTTAACTTAGCACTGAGTATTTGTGGCCCATTAGCCTGCCTATTACTAAGGCCTTCTAGGGTTTTTACAGTGTACAAGCCCCGCTGGGAGCACCTTACTGCCTCCGCTCTCCCCCACAGCTCCGCACTCGGGGAGGACATCCAGGGCTTTGCCCAGAGCCACACGGCCTTGGGAGTGGCCAAGTTCCAGGGATGACAGGGTCTGACTTTTCTCCATAACCTCAGTGTCCCCATCCAGACTGGCAGAGTCGTGGGGCAGGGCAGGCCCTGCTCACCCATCACGCCAGTGCCCACCGGGTGCCAGTGCCAGGCCCTGGCACGGAAAAGATGCTTGGTGGAAGCCTACCGAACAAAAGCACATTCTGCACCGGCCCCCAGTCCTCTGTGCAAGGCCCCCCAGGCAGGAGTCCTGGGATCAAGCCTGGGGATGGGCTGAGTATGTGCATCTGGTGGGGTGGGGGCAGCATATGAGTGGGCAGTAGGGGACAGGGGGAGAGGAGAGAAGGGGGACACATCACTGACCAGCTGGGCAGTGGGGGTGGGGGTGCACAGACTACCCTGAGACCATGGCCCATTTCACCTGGGCAGCTCTCTGCGAAGCCAGGAAGTGGCTTGTATTTTCAGAAGGAAATGAGTGGGTTTTACTCACGGGGAGCAGACGGCTCTGGGAAACAGCTCCAAGGGAAACAGGCCATGGGGTGGGGGGCAGGGGGTGAAGGCCAGAACCAGCCGCTCCCCTCCCCTGCCAAGCTAGTGGGCGGCAGGTGTCAACCAGCAGGCTGACAAATGAGCTGACCACGTCCCTTTCCCGATGCTGGTGAGAGATTCCTCTCAGAGGTGCCCAGGGGCTAAGCGGGAAGGGGAAGGGTGCCTAGATGCTTTTCACCACCTCGGGGACCCCACAAATCAGGGCTGGTGAAGGGAGGGCAAGGCCCACTGCTGTCTTGCCTGGGAGGCCGGCTCAGGGTTGCCAGAGGGGCCCGGACAGTAGCCAGAGGCCATTTGTTGGTTAGAATGTTCTTTCTTTGGTCGCTCTGTTCACCTACCATCCTTCCACCAGCCAGCCAGCCCACACCGCGCCCGACCGAGGTCCCTGAGCTGGGACTGGGCTCGTGCCCTGACTTCAAGGGGCGTCAGACCTGATGTGGAGGGGGGTGCCCACTGGTAGACGGCTGACAAATGATATGGGGGCACCGTGACGCAAGAGTGGCCGACCCTGCCGGGCGGACAACAGCAGCCTCAGGGGGAGTGGCAGAAGGGAAGGTGGGGACACAGCCCTCTAGGGCACTGTGAGTGGAAAGCCCCTAGATTCTCAGGCCCCAGGGATCTCTGAGGAGAAGGGCAGTGGGAGGAGGGGGCTGCGCTGGCCTGGGTTCTGCCCCGCTTTGAGCCCTGGTTCTCCACATGAGGCCCACGAGGAGTGACCCCTGCTCTGCTCAACCCCTGGAGGCTGTGGAAAGACTCTGGAAACCCTGGGCAAGGAGGTAAGAGTGGAGGCTCAGCTCCCCAGCCTGGATGGGGACACAGAGCTTGGCAGGTCCATGTGAGGGTGGGTGATGAGTTGCCCGGGAGGAGAAATGCCAGAAAGCATGGAAGAGGCTCAGTCCAGAGCTTGAGAAGCTCGTATGAATTTGCCCCCTTATTCCCTCCATGGTGGGGCTCGGGCTGTGGCCCCTGCCCTTTCCTGGGCTTCCAGTCTCGCCCCTTCCTGTCCATCCCCTACCAGCATCCAGGAGGGTCCCTGTCCCTCCAACCAATCCCATCCATCGCTACCTAGTGCCTGACCTGGCCCTTGTGCCCCTTCTTGGTCCAGCCCTGCCCTCTCTCCAGACCTCCCCTTGCTCCCAGCTCTTCCACCCCCTCGTTCCTCAGCTCTTGGGGTGGTTTCAAGCCTTTGGGGTTTTGCACGTGCTTTCCCACTGGTACCCTTTGTCTGTCTGAAGGATTATACTCATCATTCAAAATCCAGTTCAACATCACCTCCTCCGAGAAGCCTTCCTTGATCAGCCCTATCCCCGGCAGAGTTCAGCCCACTCCTCTGGGTGACCCCTGGGCTCCCACAAGCTCACATCATTGTGTTTCAGAGGGTGTCATACGAGTATCTTCCCAGCCGACTGGGAGCAACCTCAGGGCAGCTTACAGAGCGGGAGGTCAGAAGGGGAGGTGAATTGCACAGCAGATAATGCCTCTCTTAAGCCAAGATTGGGTGTGGGGGAGTGAGGTGTAGACCATACTAGGTCCAGGGTGGGCACTCGACCAAGGGAATGAGCAGACAGGGATGTCAGGGCTGGGAGAGGTCAGCGTGCACAGGGCTGGCCCAGCAGGTCTCTGGGGGCACAAAAGCTATGGGGGAGAGAAGCACACCAAGCAGGGGACGGTCTGGGGAAAGACAACGGGCAGGAGCACATGGAGAGTCAGTGATGGGGAACAAAGAACGGCAGGGGGTGACATGATGAGGGGTCCTTTGGGGAGGCCCCTTAGGGAATGGCTGTTTCCCTTTGAGCTCACTGTGGCCAGGCCATGTGCCCAGTCCTCTGTGGGATGTTCACATAGCTCGCCTAAACCACACCGCCACCTGTGAGGTAGGAGAAAACCGAGGCATGGAGAGGCCTGACCACCTGCATAGGTCAAAGCCAGGGTCAGGGCCCATGGGAGTCTGATTCCAAAGCCCAAGCTCACGACCACCATATCTTGCTGTGCCTGCTCCACTTGACAGAGGGGGAACCTGAGGTCCCAAGAGTACTGTGGCTCATCCGAGGCTGCCCAGCACGTCCAAGGAAGAGCCTGGCCTCGGGCCCAGGTCGAGCAAACCATCCTGGCCAGGCCTCGCTAGCTGCAACCCCCATGGCAGGACCCTTCCTCAGTGCCCCTGGAAGAATGTCAGAGGTGACTAAACTGGTAGAGCTGGGAGGGAGTGGGAGGGACATGTGGTTTGGCACCTCTGTGAAGATAGACCCTAACCCCAGCGGCCTCTTTGAAGGAGGCTGAGGGCAGGGGTGGGGGCCAGAGGAATCCTTGGAATGTTCATTGTCTACCAAGCTCCAGGCTGGGAGAATGATCCCAGAAGGAAGGGCTGAGAACAACTGGGGTCTGGAGGTGGGGACTCCTGGGGCAGACAGGGCGGGGCCGGGAGGGGCAGGGCTGGGCACCCGCTATGCAAGGCCCTCTGGGTATGGGTGGCTCAGAAGAAACCGCAGACCAGACAGGGAACAGCCTCCTTTCTCCGGGACCGAGTGGGGCCGAGCACCTGCACCCCGGAGGATGCTGGCTGTGACAACCCTCCTTGGGCAGGATGCTCAGATCTCCGCAGGCCCCGAGCAGCCCGTGGGATAGGCTTGGTGGTGACCACTCCCCTTGACAGGCTGAAAAACTAAGGCTCGCGGGGCTTCCCTTTCGACACCAACTCTTCCTTCTGTCCTCACCTCAACTCCACAGAACCCGCGGGGAGGCCGAGCCCGTCAAGGCAGACACCATTAGCCCCACGAGGGTGCGATGGGTTCCCTGGACCCGTGTCAGCGTGCCAGGCGGCCAGGCCGGCTCCCACATACACCTGCTGACTCCGCATCACCCCTCTCCTCCCCCTCCCGAGGCTCACTATTCATTTGCTTGGGCTTCACTGAGACTGCAGAGTGAGTGGTCCCAGGGATTTTTGTGATCTTGCCTCTTACCTTCCCTTTCGGGGAAGCAATCCTGAGAGAAGGAAAGGGTGTGGCTTGGAGGGTCAAGTCCACATGGGCTCAAATCCCGGCCCTGCCACTTCCTGCCGTGTGACCTTGGGCAAATCACTTCACGTCGCCTTGTGAAGATTTCACTAGACGCCGTCTGTGAAAACTCCGGGCCACAGGAGCTTGGATGCAGTCTCCCTCCCCCTTCCCGCGTCCTCCCTCACAGCCTTCTCTCCACCCTGCTTGGCCCCCCAGGGAATTCAGTAGGTCAGGCCAGCAGGGTCTGGGTTGGGGCAGAGAAGGGTCCGCCTCAGCACAGGCTTCCAGCCTCTGTCCCTGAGGGGCTGTCTGCTGGGGGTCCGGCGGGGGGGGGGGTCCCCGGTGGGGTGTCTGACACAGAGAAGGCTGCCATCACTGGCCCAGAGCCTGTCTTATGCTTCCTGGGAATTCTTTTTTTTTTTTTTTTAATTTTTTTTAACATTTATTTATTTTTGAGACAGAGAGAGACAGAGCACGAATGGGGGAGGGGCAGAGAGAGAGGGAGACACAGAATCGGAAGCAAGCTCCAGGCTCTGAGCCATCAGCCCAGAGCCTGACTCGGGGCTCGAACTCACGGACCGCGAGATCGTGACCTGAGCTGAAGTCGGACGCTCAACCGACTGAGCCACCCAGGTGCCCTGATTCCTGGGAATTCTAATGCGCTGGGAGCCAGGCACACCTCGGTCTCCTTCTCAGAGAGCACCCCCAGGATCTCACGCTACTGAGTCCCATCACGTGCTCCCCTATCACGACCCCGGCCGGCCACCAGCCTGCCTGCACTGAATGGGAGCCGTAGCCCCATGGTAGCCGGGCCCAGTGCTGGGGAGCAGAGAGAGAGAGAGAAGTCGCACCCAGGAGCCCCAGACCTCAGGGTGACCCCAGACTGTGGGACGCCAGGGTGGGGAAGACTCAGGGAGGCTGCCTGGAGGAGAGGCTGTCGGTCTGAGTCTTGAAGCGTGGACATGAGTTCCAGGGAGCTCAGGGGAGGAGGACTGGCTGGCAGGAGACTTTCGGGCGTTGGACCAGAGAGATGGGGCGGACGCAGACACAAGGCACCCAGGGCTGGGGACACAGGAGAGGGAGGGCTTCCTATCTGCACACTGGCCGGGCTTGTCCTGGGGCATGTGGTGCCCCCACCAAGGCCACACTGGGGCCTGTGCACCGAGGCTCCTGGACGCCGGCCCCCTCCCTGCCTCTGCCCTGTGGTGGGAGACCCTGGGGCCCAACGGAGGCCCCATCCAGAGGGGTGGGCACCCATTCTCTGGGCTGTCCTCTGGAATCCCTCCCCTCTGTACCAGCCATCCTCCCCAGGCCTGTTGCCCCAGCCTCTCTCTGCCTCCTTTCTTGGCTTGTGCTGTGCCCTTCACACTGCAGACGGAGAGTGCCTTCCTGGAGCACATGTGTCCTGTACAACAGCCTCTTGTCACCAGGCCTCAACCCGGCATTCAAGACCCTCTCAATCGGCCCCCCGTGCCCTCTCCAACTCTGTGCCCTGCCACCTCTGTCCCCACCCCGTCTCAGTCCTTGAGCCTCACCGGGGATGCCCGGGGGCCCAAATGGGCCAGGTCTCCTCAGGCTCTGAGCATTTTGCATGCCGTCCTCTCTGCCTGGACTCTGTCCCCTTCCACGAACACCTCCCGGGGGCCTCCTCTATGCCAGGCACCCACAAGAGACCTGCCTTTGTGTGGGGGTGGTGCTCGTACCCTCTAGAAGGAGTGAGACAGATGCGGGGAGGCAGGGAGGCTGGGGGATGATGTGGCACAGTCCAGCTGAGGGACACGTGGGAGTAAGCCACGGTGAGGCCGGAGCGAGCTGTGGAGGCCTGAGCGAGCGGCCCCAACTCCCTCCTGGGCCTGTTTTGGCCACAGAGCTCTTGGAACATTAATCCTCGGCCTCGGTCAGGATCACACATCTTGGAGAAGTAGAGTCAGAAGAAGACGCTTCATCGTAGAGGCAGGAATCCTAATGTCCAGAGGGGGCCGAAAACCTCCGAGGCCACAGAGACAGGGGTCTTCCTAGTTCAGCCCAGCCCAGCCCAGCCCCCCTTCCACCCACCGGTGCCCCACCCTCACCCCAGAGGCCCATCCTAGGCAAAGGCTAGGAGCACAGTTAGCGGAGACCAGCCTCAAGTCCAGGCTTTCCCAGTGAGCATCTGCACGGAGTCCCTGAGCAAGCAGGTACAGGGGCAACTGGCCTTTGCCAGTACCCCCCACACTTTCCCATCTGGGACCTCTGACAGCAGGAAGGAACAGCCCGAATTAGTATTTTCCTGGCTCCCCTGTTAGGATAGCCCCCGTGATCACTTGGTGGAGCCCCTGCCATCCCGTTAGGGAGCCAGGGGGCCCCTTATCTGAGCAGAGCACGCCTCTAGGCCCCACCTGGAGCCCTGCTGGGACTGCAGGCAAGGGCCCGAGGTTACATACCAACAACAACAACGGTAGGAAGAATAAGCAGGGGACCCCTCCCATCACCAGCCATGGGGATCACACGCGCTGTCTCGCTGGATGCTTCTGCCAACCAAAGGGCCAGCGGGAAGACACCGAGGCTCCGAGGAGCTAAGAGGCTTGCCCAAGGCCACCACACAAATGCCGAGTTCTGAGTTCTCGCCTGGCACCCTTTTCTCTGCCCCTACCCCTCCACACGCCCGCTCTGGGGTCTCTCTGGATACAGGAGCTTCCCCAGGAGCTGCTGTCGCCCTTCCCTGGCCCTGTTCTGGAACCATCTTACGCCCAGCTTTTTCTCACTTCGACACAGCTACAGAGCTGTCATCCCAGCCTTTGATGACATCTTCACCTGTACTCTGTTGTTTAAGGGTCCCATCTGGCCCCAGTCTTCTCCCTCAGCCTTTGAACTTGACCAGGGTTTGGTCGCCCACTGTCTGAGCCTCCCCACAGGTGTGAAGCTTCGGGCAATCCCTTCCCCAGCCACTGCCCCCCGTTTCACCCCCCTCCCACCCCATGCACGCAGACACCTGCTGAGTGGTCTCCAGTGACAATGCATTCCCTCGGTCAGCAAATATTTGCCGCCCTTGCTTCAGCCCACCTGCAGGCCACCCAGGGTAGGAGCAGAGGGGAGAGTGGCTGTGAGCCAACAGTTCCAGGCTACAAAGGAAGCCAATATCATCTCTGGCTGCATCACCAAGAGGCATAGGGGCGAGGACCCTGGAGAGAAGGTTCCACTTTGGAGAACCGCCCCCTCCGGGCTCTGCAGACAAACTGGAGCTTGTCCAGAGGAGACAAACAAAGTTGGCCGGGTCCTCAAGCGCATCCTGTGACATGTGGCTTGGATAGTGGGGACGCCCACCTGGAGAAGGGGACTTGGAGGTGAGGGTGGGAGGATCGAAGGCCACCCCTGTCGGCTCCCTATGGGTGAACCATGAAAAATGGCTTTCTCCTAGATAGAGCCGGCCCACAGTGGGAAGGGGGCATGCCCGTGAAGGTGAGCTCCTTCCACGGACGGTATACAAGGTGATAAATGTGAATTCCTGCCTTGGGGTGTTGACTAGTCATGGTTGGTGAGTCCCAGCGGGCAGCTGGGTGTGAGGAAACAGCACCAGACTAACACATGGCCTCCAGGTCTGGCGCCGTCGCTGACTGTGGGATCTGACGTAGGTCCCCCGGCCTGCGGAGACTCAGTTTCCTGCTCGTAACGTGGGCACGCTCATGCTTACCTCCAACGGCTGTGGGACAGCCGATGAGATGGGGCCCAGCACACAGTAGGTGCTCTGGGGACGTCAGTCTCCTTCCACCTCCCAGAGACGGTGGATACGCAAAGATAAGTTCGGCTTTACAACGCACTTAGAGAAGTTTGGCGATATGTCGTCGAGCGCCCTCAGGGGGCACTGCTGCTGGTGCCCCCTGACCTGGGGACATGGAAGCTGCATGCTGCAGGCGGGCTGGGCCTCCCTGGGAGCAGGCAGGGGTTCTGCCCTCGGGGTGCCTCCAAACGCACGCTATCCTTGGAGGGAAGTCGTGACCTGTCAGATGGACAGAGAGCATGAGGTGAAGGAGCGCCCTTTCCCCGCACTTCTTGCCGGATTCCGCAGTCCTGCTCCTGCCGAAACCCACCTCCCATCTGGCCACTGCCTCCTCCAGAACGCTCTGTGGCTGCCCAGTGCCCACAACATTCTTATAAACTTCTAGGCTACAGCTGTGTCCTCAGCCTGGCCTCCCTCTCCAGCCTCACCCCTGCTGCCCGCATCCCCCACCCCGACCCTCGCTCTTGCTGCTGCCTTCACTTGCAATACCCTTTCCACCCCATCTCAGCCTGTTGGCGCCCATCACCAGAGATTGGAGAAGGCTCGAAATAGCTGCTGTGGATAGAGTAGAAATAAGCTAACTAGGTCAAGTCTTCGGAGTTTGGATCAGTGTTGACTGTCTGTTTGGGTGTGGTATGAAACCGTAGTGAAAAAATTTGCCTTGTTGTGTGGCTTGCTTTCTTCAACAGCACTGGCTGTTTGGGTATAGGCACTGAAGAGTCGTTAGTTGGGTTCCTCTGCCTTCAGATTATTTTCAAATTTGCCGCAAAAGAAAAGGCAACGGGGCTGGGGTATTCGCAAGAGTGTTATTGAAATGATGGACTGTGGATAAGGAGGGAAGCAAAGAGAGAAGGCCACTGGAGGAGTCGGAGAATTGTTTGGCTACTGGGACAGTAGCACAGACACCCCAGAAGGAGGGTGTCTGTGGCAGAGTGGGGGTGCGAACCAGGGACCATTATGGTGGTTATTATGGCGGGTGGCAAGGGCTGAGGTGAGGCTGTGGGAGTGGGCGCCGAGGGAGGGGAGATGACAGCAGGAAGAGACGGGAAGGTCCCAGCAGTCCTCCAGGACCACCCCAAGGCCAGGGCTGGACAGGACAGCTCGAGCCTGATCGCAGAGCTGTGGTTGTGTAACGGAGGGCGAGTGGGAGATCACAACAGAGGTCGGCACACTTATTCTCTAAAGGGTAGACGGTAAACATTTTAGGGTTTGCATTCTGTGTGGCCTCTGTCGCAGGTACTCACTTCAGCCTGTAGGGCAAGAGCAGCCCCAGGCAATGTGGAAATGAACGGGCCAGGTCCCAATAAATCTTTATTTACCCAAACAGGCACTAAGCCGGATTTGGCTCACGCACACAGACTGACAGCCTCTGGATTTGAGGGTGATAGCCTTGAACTGGGGATTGCCTAGTCTTTCTTGAAGCTGGCAGTGCTCGACACAAACTTTACAGACTTTAATTGTGGAAAATTTAAAACATGTTCAAAAGTATATAGAATAGTCCAATGAAATCCCGTGTACTGATCGCCCAACTTCAACAATTACGAATAAACCTCCAATCGCTTCCACCTCCGGCATGAGGCCTTCACTCCTGCCCCACATTCTGGCCACGGCATCAGCTTCAACAGGGACCCCTGAGTTCATGGAAAGCAGGGACCGAGACTGGTCCATTTGGGTCCGTCACCCACCCCAGGGCCTTGCTCACTTTAGGTGGCTTCAAGGTGGTTGGATTGAATCACCAAGAGGAGGGGAAGGAACATGGTCTCCTGAGGACCAGCTCTGGTTAAAGGCCCCTTCCATGTGTCATCTCCCTGTGAGGGAAAGGCTATTACTCCCATTTTACAGATGAGGAAATGGAGGCACAGAATGGTTGAGTATCCTACCCAAGGTCACACAGGTAGAAGATGGGGGTTAGGAACCTATGTTTAGCCCCAAGCCACACTGCAGTCCTTGTCAATCCACCCCCAGAGAGGAAGACTGCCACATGTCGTTTGGGGAAGGGAAGTAGATTTGGGAGCAGCGTGGGGTGGCCCAATCCTGAGCCTCTTCTCATTGTGTGAAGGACCTAGCCTCAGTCAGCCAGGCAGGTGACCTTGTACCCGCACAACCACACGAGCCCCCCTCCACCTCTGCCACTCTCCCAATGTCCTCAGAGAGACCTCCTTCCTTCCTCCCCTCTGGCAAGGATTACCGTCCTCAGCCCTGGACCCATGGGTCCCCTGTATGATCTTACTGCCACTGCTTCCCTTAGCACAGGAGGGCCCGGGACACGGTATGACTAAATCCTCAGGGACTTGGAGACCTACTAGGCTGACCCACTCACTTTCCAGATGGAAGACTAAGACCCAGCCAGGGGAGAGGATGTTGGCAGCAACTCTAGGGTAGCCCTTCTCGTGCAAACACTGCTTCTCTGTTGAAGGAGATCTGGGTCTCAATCCCTGCCCTGGCCCTGACTCGCTGCTTTGCGAGGGTTCGTGGTTAATTGTCAGAACGACCTTATGAGGTAAACATTGATATCAGCTATCAAAATATTGTGTATCGTCCGTCTGGGACACAGAGAGGTGAAGGGGCTTGTCCAAGGTCACACAGAAGTGGCTGTGATTTGAACTCAGTAGTGTGGGGTCCAGAGCCCCCAGGCTAAGCAATTCTGTTCTCGCTAGCTGGAACCGACTCAAAGTTTCCCTGCTGGCTTTCCGGGGGCGGGGGGAGGGGGGGTGCTGGAGAATGCTGCTGCTGGCCTGGAGTCCTCTGGTCCCTTCGATCCCTCTCCCCTCACCCCCTGACTGGCTTGCCACCCATCCACCTGCCCCAGCAAAGTCGGTGTTGATGGGCTATTTGCTCCCACACTCCAACAAGAGGGGGAGAAGCAGGAAGGCCCGGGTGGTGCTGCCGTCTCCCCTGGCTCTGCAGAGGGCCCCCCAACCTACCCGAGGTAAGAGTCCCCAGCCCGGGGCCTGTCTAGCCCCAGGTGGGCCTCCCAGTTCATCCCGCTCGCAAAGCCAACAGACCGTGGCATCTGCAGACCGTGACCTCCTCCCAGCAGACGGCACCTCCATCATCATCGCCAGTTCTAACGCCTCAGTGCGCCTGGCGGGGCCCAGCCCCAGGGCCCATCCCCCTACCTCCCAGAGCCCACCCGTGTGTGAGCCAGATAGGGGTTGGGGGTGGCGAAGGAGGCCCGGGACGGAGAAGCAGTCTGGTGGTCCTGGCTCAGCTGGGCCGCAGTGTGGCTGTGTGACCTTGGGAAAGTTACTTGAGCTCTCTGAGACTCCCTTGCCTCACCTATTCTTTTGCAGGTTCAGTGAACCAAGTATGGAAATAGGCTTTGCACGGGGTAAGCCGCTGTGCCGATGGGAGGGGCTCCCATTACGCTCACGCTCTCTCCCATGACCCATTTCTCCCAGCCTTTCCAAGTGACCCCTGTGGTCACGTCACATTGAAGAGGAATGCTCTCGTGAGCTTCAAGGACCATTGCTCTGGCTCGAGGGCACACACTCTCATGCAGAGAACCCACACCGTCCAGGCAGGTGGGGGCCTGGGGGATCCCTCTTCCAGCCGCTGCTCATTCAGTGGAAGCAAAGAGACCCGGATGGGAAGCTACTGGTCCAGGCAGGGGGAGAAGCAAGCACAAGAAAGGGTATGTGCTACAGGGAGAGAGGTGGGGGCCACACAGCAGGGCAAGCACAGTGAGTGGGGGAAACCTCGGGTCCGATTTTGGCCCGGAGACACGGGACACAGGAGGCCTTAGGACTACACAGGTTGGCCCTGTGCCACTCTAGGGGCCCCCCTTCCCATTCCTGTCATCTGTGACTTGAATATGAAGGCAAGATTCTGCTCTGAGGAAGGGTTGCCTTTCTATACGTGCAAAGATGCCAGCTCCCTGCTTTTTGTCATCTGTCTCCCCCTGTATTTCTTGTGCTTGCCTGGGACTACGAGAAGTCACGGACTGGGTCTGATCACCGGTACCGGGCTTGCCACAGAGAGGACTGTTTCTAAGCATTTGCTGAGTGGCTGAGTGACCCCCTGTGTGTGCAGCTGAGAACCCTGGAGGGCCTGAACCAAAAAAGAAGTCCCTCAAGCACCAGACAGACAGAAGAACATCAGAAGTGCCCAGGTAGGGGCGCCTGGGTGGCCCAGTCCGTTAAGGGGCGGATTTCAGCTCAGATCATGATCTCATGGTTTATGGGTTTGAGCCCTGCATCAGGCTCTCTGTGCTGACAGCTTAGAGCCTGGAGCCTGCATCACATTCTGTGTCTCCCTCTCTCTCTGCGCCTCCCCTGCTCGTACTCTGTTTGTCTCTCCCTCTCTCTCAAAAATAAATACTAATAAACATTAAAAAACATTTTTTTTTAATGCCCGGTAGGGGTGCCTGAGTGGCTTAGTCAGTTAAGCATCTAACTCTTGATTTCAGCTCAGATCATGATCTCATGGTCATGATCTCATGGTCATGAGATTGAATCCCATGTCGGACTCTGTGCTGACAGTGTGGAACCTGCTTGGGATTCTCTCTCTCCCTCTCTCTCTGTCCCCTTACTCCATCCAAATAAATAAATAAATAAACATTTTTTAAAAAAGAGAAATGCCCAGGTAGGAGAGTGCAGTGGGTCAGGAAGGGTGTTCCCCCTAGCCTAAAGCCCACAGGGTAGGTGACATTCAATCTGCCTTCCCTGAGGCACTCCTGCCAGGGTTATGTCCAGGTGTTGAGGTTGTGCACTGCACAAAGGACCCCCCTGAGGGGCTGGGAGCTGCAGTCCATACTGAGTTCCCGCACTCTGGAGTGAGGCTACACTACCAGGGGGAAGGAGCAGATTGTTTTAATTTGTACTGAGACGCCACACGGGACGGCAGCAACCCTGCCCCTGCCCTTTTCCAGACTCAGACCTTTCTCCAGAGCCTCCCAGGCCTCCCCATCGTTTGCTTGAGTCTGGGTTCGGTAAATTGGGACAGGGCTGAAGACTTGGGGTATGGGTAGAGTCCCTATGATGCCAACATGTGACATGACAGTATGGCCAGGGCGATAATCAGGGGCTCTGTGGTCAGACAGATCCGGTTCAAAGCCCAGCTTTACCACTTGCCAGCTGTGTGATCCTGAAAAAGTCGCTGAACCTCCCTGAGCCTCAGCTCATTATTTTTCTCTAACATGACATTTAAAAACAATGGAGACAACAGAAGTGTAATTGGCAGAGAGTGAAGTACATCAATCTTCAGTGTATATTTCAGTTGCTTTTTCCATACCTGTGTAGCGCCACCTGAGTTGACATACAGATTTTCACCCCCCTGGAAAGGTCCCTTGTTGGGTCTCAGTTTCTTCATCGGCAAAAGAGGAGACACCAGAGCTTCACAGAGTGCGGTAAAGATGAAGTGAGAGGGAGCTCGTTTAGTGTTTAGCCTGGTGCCTGGTGTGTAACATGTGCTCGTCCATGGTGGGCCGCTGACGTTTCCCTCTCACATACAGACCCTTAGCATTTTTCTGCCTCGTTTGAGTTTCTCGGCAGACCTATACTTTACCCCTGGGGAAACTGAGGCTTGACGAGGCGGGGGCCCTGGCCTGCCATTCTGTGTGACCTCAGGAAAGTCACTTTCCTTCTCTGGGCCAGAGAAGGAGTCAAATTACATGCTCCCCTGAGTCTCATTGGACGTTTTGGAGTCTGTGTTTCAGTTCTGCAGTCTGAAGGCGGGGGCCCTTCACTGGTTCTGCTCAGCCAGAGGGTCTAGGCCTCTGTGACTCGTGTGTGTTGGGGGTTGGGGAGGTAGCTGGCTTTTGGCCATCAGCCAGCTGGCCCACCCCTGGGGATGCACCCGCCGAGCCCTATGTCAGCCTGAACTTACTTCTCAGCCCCAAGCTGCATGCAAGGCACTTTTAGGGATCTGTTTACCTCCCCCGTGGTCCCCAACCCATTTCGCATTTGTCAGGGAGAAATCGGAGGAGCCAGAGTTGCCGTTCCTCACCCCAGCCACCCCCGGGACATTCTTGGATCAGACGAGAGTGGAGGTGACAAGAGAGAATAAATCCTGAAAGACAAAGCAGCACATTTCCTCCACTGGATACAAGGTCAAGCATTCCAGCCCCCCACTCGGTCCAGCTGGGGGAGCTTGGAGCTGGAGGCGCCGAGGGGAGCAGAAATCTAGATTTGGAGAAGAGGAGCCTGCTCCCCTGAGAGAGGAAAGTCTCAGCCTCATCCCTACTACTCAGGTCACTTTGTCCTCGATTTATTGCTCACCGGCTGAGTACAAATGAGTATGACCGAATGCCAGAGTTGGGCGTTCTAGCTGCCACCCGTCGGGGGTCCCATACTTCAAGATCGTGCAGAGAGTGAAGCCAGGAAGAAGCCGGCGGCCTCGGCAGGGTATGAACCCCTGTCACTGCAGGGTCCGAGCAGGGAGGAGACGTTCCCCGGGCACGGAAGTTAAATGATGATCCCAACGTGGCTCGAGGCCAGGTAGACTAGCATTTGAATTTTGGCTCCCTCTTCTACTTGCTGGTTGACTCTGGACTAGGTGGCACTTCCCTGAGCCTCAGTGTTCTTAACCTTGACATAAGGATGACCACACCCATCTCCCGAGATGGCTAGGGGACCACAGGTGACAGTGTCTGTCAAGGGCCAACCAGAGGCATAAAAATAGGATCGAAAGGAGTATTGCGATAGTGGGAGCTGCTACCTTGCTGTCTGTATTCATTTTCTACGGCTGCTGGAACAAACGACCATGGATTAATGGCTTGAAATAACACGCATTTATGTTACAGTTCGATAGGCCAGGTGCCCAAGACGGGTCTCCAGAGGCCAACACCAAGGTGTCAGCGGGGCTACGTTCTCTCCTGGAGGCCTCTGGGGAGGCTCTTGTCTTTTCCACCTTACAGAGGCCCACCCCCTCCTGTGCCCATGGCCTCTTCTCTCTCCAGCAGTGGCCGATTGAGTCTCTCTGGCACCCCGTCACTCAGACACTGACTCTTTTTCTGCCCCATCTCCCACACCCTAGGGCCCTTGTGGTTACGGTGGGCTCATCCAGGATGGCCTCCTTTAAGGTCAGCTGGTTAACAACCCCAATTCATCCACAATCTCAGTTTCCCTTTGCTATTTAATATAACACATTCATAGCTTCTGAGGGCCAGGATGCCTTTGTGGGGGACATTATTCTGCCGACCGCTCTACCCTAGTAACGGGTTCCTGTGTCGGGAAAGGGAGACTTTGCCATTCCCGTTCATCAGGAGCAGATCAGTGCGGCAGACTGCTGGCCCCTATGTTGTTCTCCTTTTTATTACTTACTTTATTTCAGAGAGAGAGAGAGAGAGAGAGAGAGGAGAGGGGCAAAGAGAGAGGGAACCTTAAGCAGTCTCCACACGCAGCGAGGAGCCCGGATGTGGGGCTCGATCCCGCAACCCTGGGATCATGACCTGAGCCGCAATCAAGAGTCTGACGCTCAACCAACTGAGCCACCCAGGCGCCCCGTGTTGTTTTCCTTTCTTCCCTCTTTCAAATAGGAATTGCTATCACAGTTGCTCTGCAGTCTGGAGTGATGGCGTGGGGGCCACATGTTGCCTGCCGGGCCTTAAGGACACATCAGACTCGGACGGAAAAGAATATAAATCACCCAGAGATTCTAACCTCACCAAATATATGAGTCTTTCACTTGTCTTCCGTTTGGAGAAAGGGAAGAGAAGGGCGGGGTCTTATTTTGTATTTGAATAAGGGCATGTGTGGCTGTCAGTCCATCCCAGGGATGGACGGTCATTATTTTTGCCATCAACGTCATTTCCCCTTTTATTCTGGTAACAGCACCCTGCTTTTGCTTTAGGGCCATCATCTATGTCAGCCACTGTCCCACTCCTTGGCTCATGTATTTCTGAGAGTGTTGTCCTCACCCCCCAGCTCCAGAGCTGGCTGTGGGACTCAGGCCTGAGCAATCAGACCATCGCATTTTCCACACCACAGGGGGCTTGTTCAGGGTTGGACTCGTGGCCTCAGAACCAAGAAGGTGGAATATTTGAATAGTTGTGGGGGGCAACTGAGAGAGGGTGCTCTCTCTGCCTCTCTCTTTCTGGCTGGATCTGAATCTGGAACATAGCTTCACAGTCATCTTTCTGCCACGTAAATCTTTTTTTTTTTTTTTTTTTTTTGCTTAAGCCAATATTTGTCACTTTATGTGTCATGGGACAGTGATTATAAATAATATCCTTACTATACTTTATCATTTACAAGGAACTTTTATATCTGTGACTCCATTCAATCATCACGAAGCTGGGGGCACCTGGGTGGCTCAGTCGGTTGAGCGTCTGACTTTGTCTCAGGTCGTGATCTTGCGGTGAGTTCAAGCCCCGTGTCCAGTTCTGTTTTGACAGCCTGGAGCCGGCTTCGGATTCTGTGTCTCCCTCTCTCTTCGTCCCTCCCCCACTCACACTCTGTCTGTCTCTCTCTCTCTCCTAAAAAACAAATAACATTAAAAAAATGTAACAATTACTAAACTGAAGTAAGGATTACCAGCCCTGTTTTATGGATAAGAAAACTGAGTCTGAGGGAGTTGATTTGATTTGTTCATGGTTACACATTAGTTACACGCCAGGGTCAGATTTCCTAAGTTGGAAACTTACACTTTTTCTCCACCCTCATAGCACCTTTCTAGAAGGCGAGGAATCAGAAGCAGTTCTGGGACAAGGCAGAGTTTGTGCTGAGCCTTGAAGAATGGGTAGGATTCCCATAGAAGAAAGTGGGAAGAACATTGTAGGGGAAGAAGCAGGTGTGCTAACGCCTGGAGATGGAAGTGTGTGTGATGGAGGGTGATGGGCACACAGGTCAGGGCAGGCTGCCACGGCCTGGCCCCCTAGGGATGTATAAGGGCCTGAGATGTCTGAAGAGGGCGATGCTGAGCACAGAGGGCAAACCGCTGCAGATGGGAATCGAGGCCCCCCCGTGTCTGAGAAGACAGACTTTGAAAGGGGCGGCAGGGTCTGTCCCCAGTCCCACGCATCACACACTGTGGCGTGATGCCACTTTGCTCAGTTTCCGGAGGCGACCTCTCTGTGTCAGATCTGGGCGAGGGAGGGGTCTGCTGTCGTCTTAGCTTGAAGTCAACAGCCTGGGCCTGCATATAGCCCTTCTGCTTCCAACACGTGTGACACTGGGCAACCTACTGCACCTTTCTGAACCTCTGTGTGCCATCCGGAAGTTACAGAGTGTGGTGACAGCTCACTATAATGCAAGTAAAACACTGAGCAGGCACCCTGTGAATGGTCACTGTTAGTGTGACTGTCCTCCCCCTCCTCCTCCTCCTCCTCATCATCACGGTGGGCCCACTTCTTCCATTTTTGCTCCCAGTACAGCCGACGGACCAGCAGCCTGATTCCTCTCCCTGATGTCTTTTGGGCCTGGATGTCTGTTCCCTGAAGCTTTGAGCTTGGAGTCTGATTCCATGCCTGCAGAAGGACATGTTGAGTCCTCTGACTCAGGGATATTGCGATTCTTACCACAACTTCAGCTCATCCCGTATCCTTTCGAGTTCATCCCCCCTGCTCTGTTCACTTCTCACAGGACGGGCCTGGATCTGTCTTGGTCAGCATCCTACTCAGTGCCTGGTGTATAAAAGAGGCCCCCTAAATATTTGCCGAGAGAAAGATCGAACGAGTGACCCATGATTGAACTCTCAGAGTGAAAAGGCAGCAACACCTTGGCCATGGATTCCCGGGGAGGTCCCCATTGGCCGCTCGTAGAGCTCCTCCTGGCAGCTCTCTGAGACTAGGAGGATTTATCCCCATTTTAGAGTTGAAGAAACTGAGGCTTACAGAGCCTTGCTCAAGATCGGCCTTCTGGTAAGTGGTGGACTGGGAGTCGATCCAAGATCTGTGACCAGGGTCCCTCTCTCAAAGCCCATCTGACGCTAATTTCAGTGCCCACAGATCTGCGTGTTTATTTTCATCTGAATGTTTTATTTATTTCACCGACGATTGCTGTCTGCAATAGAGCTTTTGTTCTGCAAGATGGTGTTGGGCAAACCTAGAAAAAGGGGCGAGCATTGTGGAAGTGTTCTCCAAAGTTATGATGGACGACGGTATCGGGATGCCAGCACCTACCATTGTTCTCAAAGACCCTGATGGAAGTCATTACACAAGCAAGCTGCTAACCTGTAAGCAAATGTGTCAACTTACCAACAATCAAGTAATTCCCCGATCCTTGTTGGATATTAGCCAGGAGCTGGATATCAGCCAGCTGAATGAGTTGCACAACACTCTCCCTGGAGGGGGATTGTTGGATGGGAGGGATTTTCCAGCTCGTGACTTGGATGAACCTGGAGTTATTTCCCCATTGAGCAGCTCCAGCCTGAGAGGCACCAGCAGCCTCGGCTGAGGGTGGCTGGGACAGAGATGGGGAGTGGGCCAGCCCAGCCTGTCCACGCCTGGCCTGATGGTGTAGCCCTCGGAAGGCTCAGTAGGATTCGGCCTACACAGCAGCCCAAGAGAGCCCCTGGAAACCCAGCAGCTGGGTCGGTAGGGGGCTGGTTTCGAGGGAGACAGTGTACCCACTGCCCGGCAGACACAGGGCCAGAGCCTGACGAGAGGCCAGAGCCACAAAGGAGGAGACCCCGGCCCTTGGAACTGAAGGGTCCAGGGTGGGGGAGGAGAACACCGTGTGGGAAGAGGGCAGGAAGGGGGATTTGGCACAGGCCTCTGCTGCCTGGTCTCAATTTACTTGTGAGGAGCCTCCTAATAGCCGGGTGAGAGCCGTGCACGCTTTCCTGAGAGCCTGCTAAGTGTTTATGGAATGATTTGTGAGGAGAAGTTTCTTTGGAAGCAGCTTGGGGAAGGTATGTTATTAAGAGCTCTCTCTCCAAGTTCCCGTTGGCCCGCTTCCCCCCAGGCCCCTGGGGTCTGGGCAGCCCATGGTCACAGCAGCTGTTTGCTATTTTGTAGACCATGGGGCCGGGAGTGTATTGGGGCTGGGGGAAGTCAGGGAAGTGGGGCAATTTCCTCCTCCCTGAGGTGGCGTCATGCCGCAGAGGGCCGGAGTCAGGAGCTTGCCCTGCCCAGGGAGATGCCCCGGCCTGGGAAGGTGTGGGGTCTGTCACAGGGGCTGAGACGGAGGGAGGTCAGCAGGGCCAGAGGCAGCTGAAGAGGTTGTAGATGATGGGGACCGAAGTGTAGCCATTAGCATCTGATAAGATGGAAACCACTGGGGAGTGATAAGGACGAGCCACAAGGATGGGGTGGGGCCCGTGACCCAATGACGAGTGGGCCTTCTCCACTAGACTGGGGCCGACCTGGGCTGAGGGACTGTCCGCCTCATCTCAGTATCCTCCGCATCGTCAGGCATCAGGGCTGGCCCAGAGCAGGGGCTCAGCTTGGTGAGTAGTGGGCCTTCACCCAGCCGACCATCCCACCCAGCCGGACAAGGGCACAATGAAGGCATTTGTCCAGCCCTGCGAGTTAAGTCCTCATGACTCTTGGTGTGGGAAGCTCAGGAGTACCTACTAATCGTCCTGTCAGTGGAAATCTGCCCAACCCGGTGTCCACAGAACAGCCTGGATACCTCAGGAGTCGGCGGCCAGCTATGCAAGTATACTGGGAAGCACCGGTGACTGGCCATTTCTGATTCTCTGGGGCCCCTGCCAGGGCCTGGGGGCCCACCGTGAGCTTGACCCCAACTCATTTGCACAGCCGCGGTGGAGGACCGGGCTGGCCCCGATGTTAAAATGGGCGAAAAGCTGAAGTCCAAGGAGCGTGGTGGTTCTGCTGAGATCACGCAGTGAGTACCTGCGCCAGTCGGGGTCGAACTTCTGTTCAAAACCAAAGCTGGCGTTCTTGCCGTTAAACCACACGGGTCAAAGGCGCTCAGCTCTGTGGTCTTACTTGGCACACCGCATGGCCACTGTGATGTTTTTTCTGGCTGTCTCCTCGCTTACCTGGCTTCCACCTGGGGCCACCGGTCCCAGTTCTGGGCCTGGCCTGGAGGAGATGGAAGGCCAGCCGACTGGCTGAACTCGGCGTCAGAACTTGGACGATAAGATTCGAGATGCGCGGAAGAGCCTGAGCAGGTTAGTGAGGTTCCCAGCATGGTGGGGTCTGAGAGAGTGGCCTGCCCGCGGCGAAGGGGTAAATGTTTGGGGCAGCCCGTCTCAACGGGTGCCAAGGACCAAGCCGAGGGGCCGTACTGGAAATCCGTGGGAATGAGTTTTGGATGTCGCGGTGACTGGGGGTGTCCCCGGGCGTTCCCCAAGTGGGGTTATTTGAAAGGCACGGGGAACATTTGCGCGAACGGCAAGCCGAGGGCTCGGACCTAACTCCGCTCTGTGTATAAACACAAATCGTATTTTTTGCATGGTTCTGATACACCCCAGAGTTCCCAGGAATGTAACTGCTTTGTAAACTGGAGGAAGACCGTCCTTTGCGCAGAACGTGATTGAGACTGGTTCGCCATTTCAGAAAAATTACGTCACCAGCGGCAACCCTTCTCACGATGCCGGAGCGAGACCCGCACCTTGCCGAGCCTGCGTGCAGGCCTTCTATTGTGTCTTCTTAGGGGAGCTGGCCCCGAGCATGAGCATAATGAAAGATGTAGTTTTGTTACAAATTGCTTTCCGTTCATTTCATTTCGGTTTTATTCAGTGGCGTGCTGGAGCCAAGGCGCACAGCAGCACGTGGTGTGTATTTCTCCCCAGCTCTGAGTTCAGTGTCATCACGTCGGTAGTTTGAAATTAGCCGTGGTGGAGGTTTTTACACCATGGAACTTGGCAAAGGGTATAAATCAAGAGGTGTTCCCCCCCACCCCCCTTCAGCGGTTTGATTTGTTAAAACATTTACCAGCCCACTGCTGGTTACATTAGCTTTCTACATTGTACAGGGAAGGGAGGCAGGCTAGGTTATCTAGAAAGACCATTTTGGCATAATAAAGGGGGGCGTCGCACCCGTAGATGGAGAACCACAGATGCAGGGAAAGAAGCCCACAGATGGTTATTGGTGAGGACATCCCGCCCAGGGCAGGTGAGAAGTGGCCTCCGGCCGAAGGGAGGGAATCCCTGTGCGGGGGCCGGGGGTGGTGATGGGGTATCGAGCACAGAAGGCACTGTTCCCATCCCACCTCCAGGGAGACCCGAGCCAGACCGAAGGCAGCCCCTGCTCCCTCCCTGTGCCGAACTGCTCTGTTCTCTGTTTTGACAGATAAAGCTGGCCAGAAAAGGAGAGGCCAGGGGACAGTGACAGCCCTTGACTTGCCCCCCCGCCCCCGCCCCGGGGGGTTTGGCCCTCCATCAAGTACCCCTAGCGTCAGCCCTAACCCTTCCCACCCTGTTGCGGTCCAGACCACTACCCAGGGCTCAATATCTACCTAATGTTAACAGCGCCCAGCTTTTGAGCCCCTGCTGTATGCCAAGCACAGTGCTAAGTGCTTCCTGTGATCCCTTCCCCTCTGCCTCCTGTGGGAAAGTCGTCGCATTTCCCCATTTTTCGGGTAAAAAGACAAGCTCAGAGAGAGGAGATGAGTTGTCCGGGGTCACCCAGCCAGCAAGTGGTGGAGCCAGAACGAAAAGCCAGGCTGTCTGACTCCCCGCTGGACTCTTAACCCCACACTCGAACTTTCAAAGGGAAGATGGTATCTGTTCAACTCCTCCCTTTGATGAGGTCCAATGTGTAGGTCAGAGCTGGAAGGGACCAGAGAAATGACCTAATCCTACGATTCTCAACAGTTCATAAATCCACCCCACCCCCCAACGTACAGCAACTTCGCTATCAGGGAACCTGCTCCTGCCGTGAGAGAAGCAGAGACCTCTTTTTCTAAGAAGGGATGTTTCTGCCGGTCTGTTTATCGTGTAGGTAGGGTCAGGCTGAATAATGGTGATTTCAGCAGTGTCACTGGGAGCCAATATTATTGCTATGGCTTTAAAACACAAACAAAAAAAGAATCTATTAGTCACCGAGGAGTGTAATGAGCCTGTTGAGTAATCAGCCTGCCGGCCATGGTACCTGTAAACCACACAGATGATAAATGAAATACCACGGCCAAATTCCTGGACACCTGTGGGTGGGTGTGAGGCCTGTGGGCCAGCGGGTCATGGGCCTTGTTCTGGAAATTCTGTTTCCTACCACTGGTGTGAGGACCCCTGCCCAGGTTCAGTTTCCCATTTCACAGATGGGGAAACCAAGGCACAGAGAGGCAAAATGGTTTACCCAAGGTCACCCATCGAGTTCAGGACAGAGTCAGGGCTAGAGGCCAGTTCTTGCTGGCTGTCCACAAGCTGGGAGGACAGTAAGTGCTTTCGAGCTGTGGCTGGGGTCACATGGGGTGTTCTCCATCCCTCTCTGACCTGCTTTCTTCCTCCCTCTGACATTCTCTGGCTGATCTCAGACCCTCTTCTCCCCTCCTTTGCAGATAAGGCTGCCAAAGTTTCCAGAGGGACCTGGGGACAGGGTGTGGCTTCCGGAATGTCCAGCCTTGGGGACGGGCTGGAGAGAGACCAGGATTCGTGACTGCTTCCCCCTTCCCCAGGCCTGTCCACTCACAGCTGTGTGGGTGGATCCGGACACTCTAGAACTTGCCAAATGAACAGAGAGACCAAGGTTTCCCCAAAATCCAATCAGAAAGGGCCTCCTTGGAAGGAAGAAAGACTGGGAAGGATCTGGCCAAAGTTATGACTTCTGAGCACACTGAGACTATCAGCCACTAGTGTGAGCCAGTCATTTCCCTTGCCCAGGCCTCGGCTTTCCTCTTCTGTAGAGTGGGTATAGGGATACTCATCCATTCAGCAAAACTTTGAGTGCCCCGTCATCAACGTTAATAGTTCAGCTCTTCTCATGTTTCAGGCACTGAGCTAATCACTCTCCATGCATTCTTGTATTCAATCTCACGGCGACTTTAAAGCTAGGATTTAGATTTCCTGTTTCAATGATAAGGTAACTAGGGCTCAGAGAATTTTAACAACTTGTCCAGGATCCCACAACAAACCGAGGATCCAAATCCAGGGGCCAAAGGGAGGAACCTGTGCCACATTCTGAAGGTACTTCAAGCTAGGGAATGTTGTCAGCTAGAGAAGGGCCCTTAGGTCAACCCCCGGAGTGATCGGGGCACCCTCAGAGGATGCTGTGCACTGGGCACAGAACCAAGTCCTGTGGCCCAGACACTCTGGCCGGAGAGGGGGGGGATCTGGTGACCTCCATCATGACATCACTGATAGGCTGCTGATCACCTGGCAGCTGGGGGGCCCATTGGCAGAGCTGGACAGGCACAGGGCTGTCCCAGTGTGCCTCCCTCTGGCCAGCTCCCTGGGTAACAAGTGTGGATGCTGTGAGGGGAGCTGGGTTCTAAGAATGACAGCAGTTACGAGGCCAGCCACCAGAAAATGAGTCAGGACTTTCCAGACGTTTGCTGATTTGATCCCCCACCAGTCTTGTGATGTGGGGGTTATTAGCCTCATTTACAGATGAAGAGACTGAGGTCCGGAGAATCTGTCTGCCCACAGCCCATGGTTTTTCACTGTCCCTAGCACCAATGTATATTTGTTGTAGCACTTGGCATGAGTCATTACACCTCCCTAGGCCTTGGTTTCCATGAAATGAGAAAATTCATTCCTGCCCTTGTTAAAAAGTGCTGGAAGATTTCAGTGAGGTCATAGATGTAGATGATGTGCTTTCAAGTTCTGCCCATGATTGACACTTTGCTCTTATGTGATTTCAGGGTTATTGGTGACTCCATAGCCTGGAAGTATCATCTCCTCTAGCCTGCCCCATGCCTTAAAATTCCACCCTTAGAGATAATTTCCAGAGTCTGACTTGTCCCCAGTAAGTCCCTTAGCAGAGCAGCGTGTTTGGGGCACAATTACCCACCATCATCGGACAGCAGGACCTTTACAATATTGCTATGTGATTCGGTCAAGTTCAGTCATTTCCTGGACTGGTCTGGGAAGGTGAGCAGTCCCTCTAGACCTGGATGAAGTCCTGTCTAAGCTCAGTCCCCTCCTCTTAGAGGCAAATATACCACCTCCCATGGAAGGCAGAAGTGGTCAAAAGATTCTGCGGCCACCACTGCCTTGGGCCCCAACGGGTCCGGTGACTCAGGTCTGGAAGTCAGAGAGGTGGGCTCTGGGAGATCCTCCTGTGTGGAATCTAGACAGACAGAAGGCATTTGGGGAAGATGGACAGCCCCACTGGGTGGCCAGAAGGTAGTGTGACCAGTACAGAGATCAGAGGCCAGTGTGGGTTCTGCCAGAATGGACAGGCAGAGTGAGGTCAGAAGCAGGAAATGGGGGGCAGGATGTCTCAATCATTACCTGCATGATTTTAATTTCTAGACGTGACTGAGCGTCTGAGGCGATGTCATCTCTAGCAGCGAGCTTCTGGGCCAGGGCGATGTCATCTGGGATGTGGGGACTGGGGTTATCTTTCCCAGGTGGGTCACCGTGGAGCTGATGTGGGGCTCAGTGCCTGCCATGTTTGCTTGCAACAATGACTCCTTTGGAAGGACCCCCAATAATAATAAGACCATAGTTACCAGAATGGTGTGCAGCTGCACTTGACTTTTGGTAGAAGTTTAGGTTCTGATGGGTCCCCTATCAGATGAGCCATTGCCTGGTCTGTGGGACAATCTGTGGTTAATGCATCCCAGGGGAACAGGTACCCTTGGTTTGGCCTCCAGCACTTATGCGATAAGGGCTAGATCAAAAATTTATAAGGGTAGGTTAAGGCCTGGGACAAGGTAGAGGCTCATTTAGGGGGTCTCTATTCCTATTTGCTAGATAGGAGTTTTAAAAGGAGTTGTCTGAGGAGATCATTATGCTTCTCAGTTAAACTGGCTGTCTGGGACCTGCTAGGGACATGAGGGTTTTATTGGATGCCTCTTCCAGGAGCCCAGCATTGTGTATTTTGAGAAGGGAAATGGTGTTTTGGTTCCTACCAGTGATGTAACTCTGAAGGGAATGAGGAATGTCCCGCCAAGGCCTTGTATTGGGGCCTTAGTACATGTGGAGATGGGTGATTTTTTAATTTATAGTGGGCATCTGTGAGGCAGGAGACTTCCAGAGTTCTTTATCTTGTAAAGGACAATTTCTAGGCAATGGCCCCGAAGTGAAGACGGGATCATTCACGGGCCAGAGCATCCAGTGCAAGACAACTGATTGGCCCAAGTTTGGCCCAGTGTATTGTTTCGTGGCTCCTACCTTTTATTAGGGATAGCCACGCTAAGGGATGGAACTCAGCAACATTCTGTTGATTTCTGTCATGTCACGTGCTGGCTAGCTGTACCCTTCTCTCATGCTGTTTACTCAGTTCATCCCAAGGGGCTTCCCAGGTAGCCAAGGGGTCTTGGGGAGGGGTCACCTTCTCCAGCACCATGACATCTGGCAAGGGACCGAGGAAGGGAAAGCCACCTCCCCCTGTAGGTGGAACATGCCAGAAGGCCCAGGTTTGGTTCCATCCTATCTTCAGGAGGTCTTAGTCGCATTGCCGAGGTTTTGAGGTCCCGTTTCCGTGACCCAAACCACAATGGGCAGCTGGCTGTGGAGGGTCACAAGCTCAGGGTCCGTGAGAGCCTCCATTTCCAGGAGAACCTAGTAGGTAGTCAGGCTGGATGTAGGAAGGGGCCTGGAAACATGGATGAGACCATGAGGGGCAGCCAAGTGTCCGAAAGGGTGGGGCTCATGGTTGGGGGAGGTGCAAAGGGCCAGTGAAAAGCTGGAAAGTACAAAGCAGGGGAAGCTGCTGCCTGCCTCTCAGTTTTCTCCAGGAACCCGTTTCTGTCCAGTCCCCTGTGAAGGCCAGGGCAGGCCCGCTTCTGGGAAGGGCTCAGCAGACTAAGGTGGCCACAACAAGGTCACGGTTTGCTTCAAGGTCTCTGGCTTTGGCTCACACCAACAGCACGGTGATCTCTGCACAAAGGTGGGACTCCAATTTCACCCCGCAGGGATGGGAGTGTGGAAATGTGTATCCATTGCCACATTACCAGGAAAAATATCACTCATGTCCTGTCCTTCTCTATCAAAAATAAGTAAGTGTAAAAAAAATTTTTTTTAAATAGAAAAATTTTAAAAAGTAAAAAGAAAAAAAAGAAAATCTGTTGTTTGAAAATATTAATTTTTTTTTTTTAGTTTTTATTTTGAAATACTTATAGATTCATAGGGAGTTGATCTATAGGTTTAATTCAAATCCTATCAAAATCCCCGCAAGGTTTTCTCTTTGTAGGTATAGACAAGATTATTTAAAAATTTACAGGGAACGGCAAAGAAACTTGAATAAAGCAGTTTTGAAAAGGGATAGTAAAATGGGTGAAATCACCTAGTTGATTTCAAGACTTACTGTATAGCTACTGTAATCAAGACTAAGTGTTATTGACAGAAGATAGACATATAGATCAATAGAACTAAGTAGAAAGTCCACAAATAGGGGCACCTGAGTGGCTCAGTTGGTTAAGAGGCTGACTCTTAACTTTGGCTCAGGTCATGATCTCATGGTTCGTGAGTTCAAGCCCCGTGTCAGGCTCTGCAGTGACATCATGGAGCCTTCTTGGGGTTCTCTCTCTGCCCCTCCTCTGCTCTTGCTCTCTCTCGAAAATAAGTAAGTAAATAAACTTTAAAAAAAAGCCCACAAATAGACCCTCACAAATATAGTCATTAGATTCTCTAAAAAAAACTACTCTGAAATAATCATAGATTCACAGGAAGTGAATACAGAAAGATAGTCGAGAAATGTCCTGTGTACCCTTCACCCAATCTCCACTAATGGTTATATCTTAGATCATTATAGTGCAATATCAAAGGCAGGACATGGCTGATGATATGATGCACGTGCGTGGCTCTGTGTCATTTCATCACACGTAAAGACCCATGTTACCACGACCACAGTCAAGATACAGACATGTTACATCACCACAAATTCTCCCTTGGTGCAGTCACACCCACCCTCTCCACACGCAGGCTCTTGGCACCCACCTGTCTCCCTGTTCTCCGTCTCCTCCACCTCTCGCAGTCCCCAATCCTCTGGACCCCTGGCCGCCCCTCCTGGTCCCACCTGTGTCACCAGATGCCTTCCATCCAGCCTGACCGTCCCTAACCCCTAACAACCACTAGTCTATTCTCCATCTCTGTCATTTTAGCATTTCAAGAATGTCATGTTGGGGCACCTGGGTAGCTCAGTTGGTTAAGCAGCCGACTTCGGTTCAGGTCATGATCTCGCGGTCCGTGAGTTCGAGCCCCGCTTCAGGATCTGTGCTGACAGCTCGGAGCCCGGAGCCTGCTTTGGATTCTGTGTCTCCCTCTCTCTCTGCCCCTCCTCTGCTCATACTCTGTCTCTCTCAAAAATAAATAAACCTAAAAAAAAAAAAAAAAAAAAAGAATGGTCATGTAAATGGGACCAAACCACGCGTGACTTTTTGAGACTGGCTTTTTCACTCAGTGTCATGCCCTTGAGACCCACCCAAGCTGCTGCGTGCATCGGAGCTCCTCCCTTTATTGTTGAGTTTTGGCCCGTGCTGCCTTCCGAATCTCAACCCTATTTCCTTCTCCCAGACTTCTCTTCCTGGCCTCTGAGCCAGGTACTCCCGCCTGTTTCCCTCTCACCCGGGCTCTGAGTGGAGAGGGGACCTGGTGCATGGCCTTGGGACTGCGGGCACCTGGCGGGCGTGCGTTGTGGCTTTCTCCTTCAGCCTCGGGGAGACACAAAAGCGTGCACAAGCCACACAAACCATCCCGTGGCTCTCTGGACTGCTTTCCTCACTCAGCTCTGTGCTGTAGTTATATTGCATTTCTGCTCTCTTCTCCCCTTTACCAAAGATGGTTCGGGTTGTGCCCATCTGCCGTCTTAACCCCATTTGGCCAGGGCCTCGGCGGTGAAGGCGTCGATGCCCCCCCTCAAGGCTCAGACTGGGAAGCCCGGCCCCACCAGCGGCGGCAGCCTCTATGAGGCCCACTGGGCATGAGGCAAGGAGCCACACACAGGGTCTTGTGACCAAAGGAAAGGATCTGGCCCGTGTGGTAGGATCTAGGCCAGGGGTGCCAAGGAGTGGGTGGTCTCCAGGGGAGACTCACTGCGTGGCCAGGGCCGCCTGTGTCACAATCTCTGGGGACGAGAGGTGTTGGGGGGTCTCCTAGCTCTGAACTGATGCCCTGGGTTGTTGTGAGCAATCCTACCAGTGCCTCTTCACCTGCAGTAGGGTTTGGATCCCCCGGTCTCAGGCCACTCATCTGTGACATTCTCAGGATGCCCAGTCCCTCCCTCTACCAACAAAGACCATTCCTGGCTCCCAGCTGCCCTCAGAGTGCAGTTCAAGCTCTTCAGCATGGCAGACAGGGCTCCGCATGAGCAGACCCCTGACGACGCGGCTCCCCCAACTCACACCACGTCCCGCCTTCTCTTTTTAGGCTACGGCCACATGGAGTACCAGCGGTGATTCCTCAGCCTCGCGGGCATCCTTCCCTCCCTGATCTGCTGTCCTCATCTCCCAGTGCAGAGATCACCTTCTCTTGGAAGCCCTCCCTGACTGCCTTCACATCCTGTGCTCCTGTTCTTATTCAAACACCCCCCTGTTCTCGTCTGTCTTGCCGGTCCCTGCACTTGGCTGGCCACTCCCCACGTGATGTATGGGGACCAAAAGTGAGTGACACAAGGCCCTGATGTCCCTCACAGGGCCAGGCATGACACAGATCCTTGCACCGGCCACCTCCAGCCTGAGGGGATGGTGCTGCCTCTTTGTCCCCCTCCCCTTCTCCCCTCCCATCCTCCCTCTCTCTCTCCTCTCCTCCTCCCCCCACCCCTCCTTCTCTGTCTCCATGGCCTGTCTTGCCCCAGGCGTGGGTGAACTCACACTCTGATGTGGCTTGGCCAAGCCCAGTGCTTTCCTTCGAACGCAATGAAAACCAAACAACACATTGCTCATCATTGTTAGAAAAGTCAGTAGGATGGAAAAGCTGCCTCTTTACCCTCCTCCCACCATGGTACCACTCCGGCTGGATTTTCCTATTCCTCAGAGCCCAAGCTCTCAGGAGACGGTAGAATTCTAGGATCTTGAAATCGCAGGATAATGGAATCTTAGACTAATGTAATGCTAGAATCCTATAATCATCGCATCACAGAAAGCCACGATAATGGTATCTTAGTATTATATTATGTTTGAGCCACAGATTCCTTTTACAACATGGAACCTTTGCCTATGGAATCCTAGAATCCCCAGCATGCTGTTGCCAAAAACATCAGATTGGGCCCAAGAATCCACCTCTTGCAAGATCCGTGTGCTATGGACTGAAAGCTTGCCGTCCCTCCCCCCACCCCCATTCATATATTGAAGCCCTAATCCCCAGTGCGATGGTATTTGGAGGTGGAGCCTTCGGGAGGTCATTAGGTCATGAGGGTGGAGCCCTCACAAATGGGATTAGTGCCCTTACAAGGAGAGACACAAGAGAGAAGGTCTTTCTCTCCAGCACGTGAGGGAGGACACAGCAAGAAGGTGCCCATCTGCACGCCAGGAAGAGAGCCCTCACCAGACACGAAATCAGCCAGCACCTTGATCTTGGACTTTCCAGCCTCCATAACTATGGGAAATGAATGTGCGTTGTTTAAGACACCATGAAAACTCTTCCGTCCAGTGTCACAGCAAGTGAGAAGTGAGGAAGGCTGTGGGCCTCCCAGGTGAGACCCCTGCCCTACACAAGAGCCGAATGTCCTCGGTGCTGGGAGGAAGTCTGTGGTGACAGACGGACCTGAGTCCGATCCCAACTCCACTGATCCTTCAGCATGCAATCTGGACAAGGCACTCAACCTCACTGACCCCCCCGTTTCATCATCGCAAAGCTAGGGTAATTTCAGGTGACCCGTAAACCGTTAGCTCGTGTCTCATCAGGGTTCTAAGCTTTCTCCCGATGTGAGGCGCTCAGGGTCTTGAACAGCGCTGGGCTTTCTGAGAAGCTTTGGTGACCTGACTGGATTCAGAGGTGCAGGGCAGGAAAACCTGGTTCCTGGGGACAAAGCCAGGCTGAGGCCTCGAGCCACACCGAGGACAACGATGTCAGGTCTGCTAGGAAGGGCACAGATGGGGCCTCTGGTTCAGTCTTTCTGGAGCGTCTATTCCCAAGCACAAAGCCTCCTTGCCAGTAAGTCTGGGACATTCATTTACTTACTTGCCTGAGCCTCAGTTTCCTCAACTGTAGGGTCCAGAGAGTCACCCTCTTGGCTCAGTTCCCAGCCACCCCCACCAGCTCCTGGCCGTGCTTTTCCTCTCTCTGGGGCCCAGTTTACTCGTCTAGAACTTGGTCCCCAGGCCTACAGTTTCCTGAGGGCAGGCCAAAATGCATCCACTTTTCAGCCTACCGCACAGTGTGGGCCACAGGCCCCACCACCCGTTACAAACACAGACTATTCACTGTGTGTCCGAAGGGACAGTAGTGGTCACCTCACCTGCTCCGTCTGTCACATGTCCTTTTCTCACACAGGTCAGATGTTCATGCTGTCATTGCAGCCCCATCCCGGAGAGGCTGGTTGCGTCTTCTAGGTCACATAGCAAGAAATGGGTCAAGAGGTGTCTCAACCCTAGGCTTCTGTCTCCCTAAGGCTGTTTTCTTTTCTGTTTTACTCCACTGGGTGGCATTTGGCTTCACAGTGTCCTACTTATTTACATATTAGGGGACAGGGGGTTGAAGATGTTTCAGGACATCAAAGTCGACTGAGCCTCCTGCGCCCTTAGTGGGAGGTCTGAAGGAGCCTGCCCCGTCAGCATGTCAGCAAAGCCAAGGCCCCTCCAGAGGGGCAGGGATGTGCGGGCGGTGGGGGTGGGGGTGGGGGTGGGCTGGGATCAAGTTGCCCTGAATGGAAACAAACTCCAACCCCAAACCAAACCCAAACAGAGATTCCAGGAGGAACTGGGTGTCCCAAGCCGCCCCAGGCTACAGGGACAGAGAGGGGTCAAAGGAGGAAATTAGGGCTCCCCAAGGGGCGTGCGGTTCCCAGGCCTGGGCCGAGCGGCCCTCCCTCAGAGACCCAGGCAGATGGAATTTCCATCCCCTGAGCCTGCAGCCAGTGCGGGAGAGCTGCTCCAGGCCTGTGTTTACATCAACCAGACAAACATCCACAGAGGGCTTGCTGTCTCCCAGCGGCCACCAGAGAATGCAGCGGGTGGAGAGATCCGGCCAGAAGCAAGGCTTCCAGATTAGCAACATGAATGCTGGGGCTCATGACACCGGCATACTAGGCTGGACTTTTTGGGGCCCTTAGCACTTCCGAGGGCGCTGGTTTAGGCACAAGCAGGGGCTCGGTCAGGGGCTCTTGGCCAACAGTCTGCACTCACTCCTGTGCTTCTCTGGCTTCGAGGGAAGTAGCAGCTGAGGGTAAACCAGGCCCCAAGACTCAGAAGGGGAGATAAGAGCTGATCTTCACCGAGCGGGCAGGTCTTCTACTTCAAGTCTATAGGACTCTGGGTTAGGAGGAAAGAACTGGAAAGAACTGGCAAATGCCGCGTGCTTATTGTTTGTTGGGTCCTGGGCCAGCCTCTTATTTTTTTTATTATTATTTTTTAAAAATGTTTATTTATTATTGAGAGACAGAGCATGAGCAGGGGAGGGGCAGAGAGAGAAGAAGACACACTATCCCAAGCAAGCTCCAGGCTCAGCCAACGCAGGGCTTGAACTCACAAACCTAGAGATCGAGACCTGAGCCAAAGTCAGACGCTCAACCAGCTGAGCCACAGGACCAGCCTCTTATTAAGGTGAATCCTCTCAGGGCGCCTGGGTGGCTCAGTTGGTTGAGCACCCAGCTCGTGGTTCTGGCCTCGCGTCGGGCTCCGTGCTGAGTGTGGAGATGCTCTCTCTCTGCCCCTCCCCCACTCACACACTCTCTTCCTAAAATTAAAAACGAAAAAAATGCATTCTCTCATTGAGTCTTGACCACTGCCCTGACAGGTGGATTAGCGCCCCCATTTGGTAGATGGCCAGGGGGCACAGTGGTGAGTGGGGTGGCCTAATCACATGCTCTGACTGAATTCGGGGGGGTTGGTGTTCATAGCCCCGGTTCTCAGTCCACCAGTGAAGCTGATATTGTGGGACAGGTGAAGGGAGGGCTGAGGGACATCTGTCCTCCCCCATGAGTCCAGGAAGCCAGGTGCAGAGAGAGGTAGCAATAAGAAAGAAGCACCCTGGCCTCACCTTCTCAGGTCTGGACTGTTTTTCCAACCCTCACCCTTGCCAGGGGTTCCATGGAACACCATGCCCTTAAGGTGAATAACCATTTTGGCCTAAGCCTGCCTGAGAGTCTTTTAAAAAAAATTTTTTTTAACGTTTATGTATTATTGACAGACAGAAAGACACAGAGCATGAGCAGGGGAGGGGTAGAGAGAGGGGGAGACACAGAATCCAAAGCAGGCTCCAGGCTCCAAGCTGTCAGCACAGAACCCGACACAGGGCTCGAACTCACAAACTGCGAGATCATGACCTGAGCCGAAGTCGGACGCTCAATGAGCTGAGCCACCCAGGTGCCCCTGCCTGAGAGTCTTAACAACTAATTTTCTGCCATTTAAAACTGGGAGAACCAATTAATCCCACAGGATCTTGTCTCTGAGTTCACTGAAGCAGTACCCACCCTCAGCTTTGTCCACAGTTCCAGAGACTTCCCCACGAATAAAACCCTCCTTCTCTTAGTGCCCTCTGCCTTCAGGGCCATGTCCTCTAGATGCACACACACACACACACACACACACACACACACACACTGCCCACTGCCCTAAGCCCTTCACCCAGACATACCCTCTTCTACCCCCACCCTTCTAGAGGGCTCCAGACTCCAATATCCCCTCCCACTGCCGTGCCCATCTCCAATCACCCTTGAAATTCTTGGTTTTATAGGATCCATGCCCTGCCCAGGGTTGAAAGAGTAGACCTTCTTTTTGATTCCATAGGCATTTTTATGTCTCATCTCTAGCAACCAGGTCCCCACCCGAGGCAGTCTTCCCTTCCTTCCTTCCTTCCCACGGATGTCACCACTTCCCTATCCCATGTCCCAGATCGGGCATCCTTAGAGAACACTGTGGCCAGCGAAAGGAGCACCTAAGCAGCTGGGACAGAAGACCTGTGGCTTGGGAAGAAGGAGGCATGGGGTCCGGTCCCCTGTCGGCTGTGGGCCCCCGTGCGACCTTGGGAGATGTCTCTGTCCTCTCTGGGCCTCTACTCTGGCATAGATAGAAGTCCAGATGACTCTGCCTTTAAGGCTGCATTGCAGATACTGAGAGCCTTCCAAAGAGGTCTCTCCAATCCTGCACCCCTTGGACAGCTAGGATGACTGGTTGGAGCTTCCCAGAGGGACCCAGTGACTGTCCTAGCCCCTAGCAGCCCATGGCTGGCCTGCCCTCCTTTCTCTTCACTCACTTGGCTTCTACTTCCTGCCTAAGCTCTCCCTGCAGCCAAGCTGCACTCACAGTCCGGCTTTGCTACACCCAGAAGGACCGGCTATAAGGTCGTCCCTCTCCAAGAGCTTCAAAGCCACCCGTCCTCCCCATCCTGCCCCAGCTCAGACCTCTCATCCCCACCGTGAGCTGTGGCAGCTGCAGAACCTCTCCTCATGTGCTGGTCAGAGCTGCTTACCCTCCTCTGATTCCCCTGGGGCTTGCTGAGTCTCCCAAGTTCTGTGATTGTCCACAACACTTCCAACCAAACAGAGAGAATGTTCCTCACGGAATGGGTCCTGGGATCCAAAGTCCCTGGGCTCCTCGATGACTGAAGGACTGAGGACAGAGAGGGTATGGTGGGGAGGGAGGGACTATTGTCAGTGGAATTCTGTCCCCCCCCATAAGTTGAAGTCCTAACCTCAAGTGCCCATGGATGTGACCGTATTGAAAAGTAGGGGTTTTGCAGGGAGCGCCAAGGATTGCTGGCCGAACAGAAGCTAGGAAGAGGAAAGGAAAGCTTCTTCTCTAGAACTTTCAGAGAGAGTAGGGCCCTGTTAACCCCTTGATTTTGGACTTCTAATCTGCAGAACTACAAAGGAATAAACTGCTGTTGGTCTAAGCCACCCAACTGTGGCCGCCTTAGTGAGCACCTACCGGGCCTTTCGAATTGCCGGGCTTGACCTGGTTTTCCTCCCAGCCCTGCGCTCTTTCCGAAGGGGGAATAGGATCACGTCCCTCCCCAGCTCACAAGTTTCCTATGGCTCCGTGTTGTCCTGGCATCCAGGACCCCTCCTAACCGGCCCCAGCATCCTGTCCCACGGCTCCCGCCTCCTTTTCTGTGTTGGCTGCACCAAATGATGTCCCAGTTCTCCCCTCCATGTCTTTGCTCATGCTATGCCAGAAAACTCACCACTTTTCCCGGTTCACGTCTACTCGTTCTTTGCAACCTCTCTTGGACAATCGTCTCTTCCAGGAATAAGAGCAAACATTTACTGAGCCTTACTGTGGGCCAGGCACTATGCTGTGTGCTTTCTGTGAATTACTTCATTCAGTCCTCACGGCAGCTCTGGGAGTCCGGTATGCTCATCCCCATCGTACAGAAGGGGAAACCAAGGCCCAGCTAGGGCTCCATGAGCTCCCACCGTCGTGAAGGGCATTGGTGGGGTCAGGGCCAGGCCTGTGTGGCAGAAGCAGTGCTCTGCTGGGCCCCGTGGCACCCCCACCCCTGCCTGGGGAGCCCGCTCCTCCCCAGGAACATCTGCTCCTCCAGGCCTCCAGCTGCTGCACATTTCAGGATAACAAATGATACTGTAACAAGAGGTGAAATCAAATGCAGGCCGAATAGTTTTCCACGGCCATTTCATGCAAAATAACTCCAAGGCATCTGTCTTCCTCACCACGTGGGGCTGGAGCACATGGTGCCGAGAAGGACGGAGGAGCCAGACCCCAACCTGGCTCTCACAGATAAATAAACAAGGCACCGGCGACAGCGTGGCCGGTAGGCGGCTGCGGCGTAAATCAGGGCTTTTATGGGGCAAGAGGCCTGTCAGGGCTCAGACCCCTTGACCGGCCTCTGAAAGAGAACACCAGTGGACACCCTTGCAGTAAAGCAGAGACCACTCACCGATACGCCCACCCAGGGTCCCCTGGCAGGCCCTGGGCCCCACCTGGCAAGCCCCTGAGGCTCACCAAAGGCCAGGTCTCAGGATACACCCCACCCACTGGTTTTCCCATTCATTCATTCATTCATTTCCCGCTCATTCATTCATTCACTCTATACTTGGTGTAGAGTAGGCGCTCAGTCAAAATTTCTCAAATGAAGAAATGTGCTCATTTCTTTCCTCTTTCCGCCCCCCGCTCCCCTTCTCTTTGCAGCACTGAGGTCACCTCAAGATGCACAACCTAGGCAGGGTCCCTAATTTGGCTGAGCCTGGATCCCAAGCCACCCCCCTTGATATCAGGAAGGGAGAGGTTGAGGGGAGAAGGACCAGCCTGAGACCCGGAGCACTCTGCCTCCTACCAAGGCTTCTTCAGGGGAGGGTCTTTGCTGCTTGCAGGTGGGCAGCCAACCAGCCTAGGCTCCCTATGTCCCCCTGAAATGCGACGCTGCCTGCCCCTCTGAGCAGGATCCCTCCTATTTGTGCCTCACTGTCCTTCCAGGGTTCCAGGAGCTCCCCCTTCTCTGAAGGGCTCGAGGTTTGCAGACTGGCCCAGGCCCACCGCCGTCTCACTGTGCGGACCCCGGCGGTGGCAGTCAGCAGGGGCAGTTGTTACTGCCCGCATCTCCTACCACAGTAGTCCTGACACCCTTTGATTTCCACCATTCACTTAAAATCCGTCTCCAATACACAAAACAGTGCAATCAGGGACATTCGGTGCATTCGCCGTGTTGTACAACCATCACTGCTCTCTAGTTCCAGAACATTTTCATCACCCTGAAGGGAAGCCCTGAACCCAGGGAGCAGGCGCTCGCCCTTTCTCCCCTCCGCCGGCCCCTGGCAACCGCGAGTCTCCTCATAGCGGTTTAAAGATGATTCTAACTCAGGCAAAGTGGAAGGCATGATCCCCAATTCACGGATGAGGAAACTGAGGACGGCGTGTGTGCACGGCCGGTACAGCTGGGCCCCCCCTCCCCCTGTGCCTCGGGGCCCCCACTCTCCACAGAGCAGCACTTCAGAGCAGTGTGTCCCGCGTGTCCTTGGAGGCTGTCCAATAGATGCCCCCTTGGTGGACTCTGGGCTTCTTTCTCCGGTAGGTGAGAGGCGCGCGAGAGAAATTTACCAGGTGGTCACGACGGAGTTCGGAGCTCCGTCTTGGCCACCCGGTAAGCTTAGGCTATCGATTGATGGGCTGAGAAGGCCTCAGGTGACGGTGGCAGTTAGGGCGGGGAAGGTGACAGGGAGGGCGTCTGCGGCGCCCCTATTGGTTTTGACTCCAGATTATACACGCCACACCCAAGCCCTCACGCTCACCCCTCTAGGCCTTTGCGTTCAGTTTCCTCTCTCTGGACCTCCTCTTCTCCCTCAAACCTCCCCAGACCGCAGCTCCTACTCATCCTTCAAAACCCACTCGGTGCCACCTCTGCCTTGAGTTAGGGCAGCGGTCTCGGTGTGGTGAAATCAGCAGCGTGTCCAGGGAGTGACCCTGGGCATTTGTGCTGCTACAAAGCTCCGCAGATGAATCTGCCTTGCAGCCAGGGCCGAGCGCCTGGTACAGGGGATGCTTCTCCGTGCTTCCCCAGCAGAGCTCCTTCCTCCTCATTTGGAGAATGTCTGTTCCGGGGTCTGTTACCCTCACTGTCCTGAGAGCCATTTGAGACAACCGCCTGCAGAGGGACCTGGTTAGGAGCCCAAGGCTTTTTTTATTAACAGCTTTATGTTTGAGATAGCAAACAGTTCGCCCATTTAAAGCATACAATGAGGGACACCTGGGTGGCTCAGTCGGGTAAACGTCCAACTTGGGCTCAGGTCATGATCTCGTGGTCCGTGAGTTCGAGCCTCGCATTGGGCTCTGTGCTCACAGCTCAGAGCCTGGAGCCTGCTTTGGGTTCTGTGTCTGCGCCTCTGTCTGCCCTTCCCCTGCACTCTCTCACTCTCTTTCTCTCTCAAAAATAAATAAACATTTAAAAAATAAATAAATAAATAAATAAATAAACATTTAAAAAAAAAGGTACACAGTGATTTTTGGTATATTACATTATTAGTCGTAAAAATTAATTAGTAAAATGGATATAACAACAAATTTGCTATTTCAATCATAGCCGAATGTACGTTACAGTGACATTAATTATATCCACAGTGTTTGCAACCATAGGAGCCCAAGACTTTGGCTTCAGATAGACCTGGTTTCTATCCTGGTTCTTCTACTCCATAGTTATGTGGCTTCCTCTGTGAGGTCCTACTTACCCATCTGGAAATCGGGAATAGCAGGGGCCACCTCAAAAGTCATCGTGAAGATTGAATGAGGCAATGGGGTAAAATGCCTTGCAGATTGTGAAACTCCCTGTGTATATATGCCCCTGCTGTGTGACTCATGACACATGTACTCTGTGGCCTCAGGCAAGTCCCTGGCCCTCTCTGGACCCAACTCCTGACTTTAACAAGGCAGAGTTGGGATTAGGTGAGCCCCAGGGCCTGTGAGCTCTGACACCCAGTGCTTAATGGTCTGCTCCATCAGAAGTCCTGTCTTCACTGTGATGGTAGCCCTAGGGCTTACGTCCCCTCCTCTGAGAACTTCCCCATATCCCAGAGGCCCTAGCAACCACGGTAGACCACGTGACATGGCCATAGGTGATTGGACCTGGGAAGACATGTGCCTCAAGAGAATTGGGACCTGGGTGCGCATGCTACTGTCTGTGGTCGCTGTGTAAGCCTGGCTGGAAGGGTGGTGGTTAGGGGAGACCTGGCTGGAACCGGCGACAGACCAGATCCTGACATGCCAGGACTTTATCCCAGGAGAAGTGGGAGCCCCATCGTGGAGCCCCAGAGGGCTGAGCTAGGGCAGGAGGGCTTGGGAGAAGAGGGGAGGAAATTGAACAGGGTCCTCAGGCCATGAGGCTTTGGGCCAGTGCAGACCGCCCCCCACCCCCAGAACTTCAGTTTCCCCTTCCGGCAATGGGGCTGTACTCAGGGGTGCTGGGGGTCCTTCCAGCACTGGTTTACTCTGACGTGGGGTGTGAGACTGAAGCAGGAGGACTGGGGGAGGCCAAACCAGAGACATTCCCTCATTGGAGCTGTTCTTGTCCACGCATGCAAAGCTGGTTCCCAGAACCAGAGGGATAGGGCTCCAGGTGTGCAAATGGAGTCCCCTGGGACAGGACGGGGGGGGGGTTGGAATCCTCAGGGTCGCCAAGGGCAGCTCGTGGGCTGCAACCTCTCCAAGCTGAGGCTTTGTGCCTCAGGTCCAACAGGGACTTCAATTTCTGTCTTTAAAGCTGCAGAAGAAACCCACCCCACCGCCCACCTTCTCCACACCCTGGATTCCGGGGGCCCAGTCTGGGTGCTGGAGTGATGACTGACATTTTGAGAGATGGAGGGATGTCCTGGAGGGGGCAGGGCCCCCCAGAAGTCATGAGAGAAAATGTCCACATCTTCACAGAGGGATTTCTTGTGTCTGGAACCCCTTCCTTTTCCAGGTCTAGGCCACATCCAGGCACCAAGGAGCAGGGAGAAAACCGCAGGCTCCAGAAGCAGATTCCAGCTTCGCTGCCTGCCCACTGTGTGGTCTTAGGGCTCAGTTTTAGAGCCTCAGTTTCTCCCCCTGTCAAATAGCGCTAATGCCATCTGCCTGCTTCAGATGGGGATGAAATCAGGTGAGGTGATGGGGGTGAGGGATAAAGTACTGGGGTCCAAGAGAAGACCTGGGCCAGGCCTCAGATACCATCTCTGTTTGGACGAGGACGCTGAGCTGCAGAGGGGGACAGTGATGTGCCACCGCCACAAAGTGACGCACGAGGCCCAGGCCAGAGGCTGAGTTCCGCACCCCCTCAGGCCTTCCTCACCCGGCACTGCCTCGAGGAGGCAAAAGCACAAATGTGGCCACCGCTGCGTTTGATGCCTCACCTTTCGAATGGGTCACCTGGGAACAGTCTCACAGAGCACAGCACGGCAGAAGAGAATTCAGAGCCAGTGCTGCCAGAACGTCCCTCTCCTGGCCAAGACACGCAGCTCTGTCATGGGGCCACCAGGGTCCGTGTCAGCTTGGGACTCCAGAACGAGCCAGGCACTCTGTTGCTCAAGCTGGAGCCTCAGCAAATGTTCATCTCCCCTCCTTGCCCAGTGGGAAATCAGGCTGTGTTTTGAGAGAGAGAGAAATACTGATGGACCCAACTAGGCTCTAAGCTCTTGCCTTCTCAGGTCCTGAATTTGTTTCAGGGTCCCTTTAGCTCTCCCCTGGCCCCAAGGCCCCGCCAAGACTCTATGGTGCTTTTGTAAAAGTTAGAAAAAGGTGCCCCATTTGGGCAGATGCAGCCCCACGTCAGGATTTCACCTTCCACTCACCACCTCAGCCAGATGACCTTGCGCAGTGAACACCCTGCACAACTGGGCCCTTCTCAGCCCCCTCTGTACTCCCCTCCCAGCTGAGTCCCATTCTACCCTTGGGGCTCCCCCAGAGTGGCTGACAGGGGCACCCTCTCCCCAGGGTCCTTTTTTCCTCTCCAGGACCAACCCAGAATCTCCTCCTGTGTTAGGATGCTCTGTGGGACCCGGGCAGGGGGAAGGACCATGCTCAAGTTTATGGATCTTCTAGAATTCTCCAGCTTAACTCCTGGCTTATGGCTTCAGATCCCAACTCTGAAGGGCCACCTGAGTTCCCTCCCCACCTCCTGATGGGACCCAGTCCCCACCTCCAACAGCATCTTCTTCTTTGAAGGCCTCTATATTCCTGAAGGAGTCAGCACGAGCTGTCCCCAGCAGCTGCCATGCAGATCTGGTCCTGTAAGTCCCAACTGGAAACCCTTCCTCTGCTCCCCAACACAGAACAAAGGCAAAGCTTGCTCATCCATCCCCCAAGACCCATGTGGCCCAGCACTGTCTTCACCTCCAGCGTCACTGCAAGGCCCTCCCCTCCTCCCCTCTGGTCTCCCAACAGAATGAATCCTTCAACTCCCAGAAGGCACCAGGTGGTTTCAAGCCTTCACTGGCCTCACAGTGCTCCCCCGCCCTCGAAATGAGTGAGAAGCCTACCCCAAAGCATAGACGGGCCCATTCTGTGTTAATGGCTATTTACACAGAACACTCACAACTGTTAATTTGCTTGAACTTCCCCTCAGCCTAGTGAGGGGGACAGGGCAGAGTTCTTGTGTCTATGCACTTACTTTTGTACCTGGTCTTATAAATGCTGGATGAAGGAAGAATGGGTACAGTGGGTGGATGGGTGAGCAGACGGACGGACGGGCAGATGGATGGATGGATGGATGGGGAACAACTGGACCTAGACACAAGGCAGGAATAACTTGAAATGTGAGAATCTGCAGCCCAGGGTGGCGGTTCCTGAAAAGAGTTCTAGTCTGTGATTGGGTGGGCGGGGGGTGGGCGAGGGGACAGCCAGTGATTTCTGGGGTCCAAGAAGGGAAGAAAGGACCTCCCTGAGGGGGCAGGGTGTGACGGGGGTCAGGCAGCAGCAGCAGAGGTCCCCTTCTCCTTCTGGCTAGCCGGGCGGTGCCCAGGGACGATGAACTTGGCGTCTACAGAACTCTTCAAGCCACTCCAGTCAAATGCTGGAGGGGCCTTGCTCTGCTCCAGCTGCCTACACCCAACTCTGGGGGCCTTTCCCAGAAGTGCTTGGGCTGCAGGTGAGGTATGGGGGAGCGGGGGAGCCCCCGACAAGAGGCAGCCTACCCGGGACGTGAGGGTCTGGAATCCACCACATGCGCCTGGGACTTAGATCTCTCGGTCCTCCCAACTCCCACAGCAGGATGAGTCAGGGCTTTGGGGGGCAAGGGAGGATAGTCTGAAAACCATTACCAAAGGATCTTCAGTCCAAGGGAGACACAGACCAGAGGGGTGTGGTGCCTGCTGGAGAATGAGGGTGGGGAGGTAAAGAAGTGATGGGGAACCAGAGGGCAGGAGGGGCTTCCCAATCCCGCCGCTCCCTGCCCCCACCCACCCCTCCCATGCTCCTTCCCAGGTTAGGTGTGAACCAGAGCATGTCTGTATGTCCACGTGGATCTGGATGTCCTCATGTGTCCGTGTGTGTCTGCGTGCGTCCGTGTGTGTGATCAATCGTTTCCGCCTCCAGGGGCTGTTAAGAGGTTTTAACAAGTTAACGCTTGTAAAAGGCTTGGTGCTGTGCCCTGCCCTTCCTAAGTTCTCTAAGCATCACTAGCTGTTACTAAAGGGAGAATGTAACCGCTGAGAGTCAACTCTGGAGTCAGGCTGCCCGGGTCACTATCTCGGCGACAGTAACGATCAGGCTCATGGGGGGGCTTGGTCCTTGGTGGCGACGGCAGTTTTGTGTGCTCTGTTCAGCTCCCTGTGCATTCCAGTCAATCCCCCAAGGCACTCCGCTTTCATCCGACGGGGAAGGTGCCCCAACTTCCTGTCCCCCGGTTTCCTGTTCTCACTCCCATGTTCCTCCTGGCCTGCCCCATGGAAGAGACTTCCTGTGTCCCATCCCTGGGCTCCCATTCTTCCTTCCTGCAGGCCCCTGGTCCACTCCGCACCCTTCCACTTGGTCCTCACCTGCTTCTATCCCCAGGGGACACATTCCATTCACACTGCTCTCCCCACCCTCCCCCACCTACTCCAGCCCCTTCCTCTCAGCAGGCCCCCTGCCTCACTCAGGCCTAGCTCACCATCCCCGTTCTGCCTCGTGGACCCTGATGACCTGATGAGCATGGCCGCTCCTCTCCAGATACTCCTTCCCCTGCCCAACCCCCCCCCCCCCGACCTCTTGGGCCACAGGAGCCACCTCTTCTGCCCAAACTGTAAGTGTCCTCCCACTAGCCTACTCTCCCTCTTAATCCACACATGGCTGTCTGCGGCCAGGCCCGCCCCCACCCCTGGGCTCCATCATCCGCATCTGGGCAAAACTGTGAACCAAGGATGTGAAGCCTGGGGCAGGATTCACGTGGAAGTCTCCAGAAGCCTTCAGGGAGTGTGCCATCCTCCCTGCTGTATCTCCTCCACGTGTCCATCTTGCCCATCTTGCATCCCTCAGGGGACAGGGGCTCACTTCCTCATGCCAAGAGAATCCCCACCTCTGTGTAGAAGAAGGTCCTCCACTGAGGCTGCGCCCTGGCCCACCAGAGGCCTAGACGGAGGCAGAGAGCCGAGCTGGGATGAGATGGGTGGGAGGCACTGCTTTGTCTCTTCCGAGCTGAGTGGCCTCGGGCAAGTTCCTTCCACTCTCTGAACTCAGTTTCCTGACCCGTCCAACAGGGGCACATCACTTACTTCACCGTGGGGACAGTTGTTCGGCCAGGAGCCTGGATCAGAGGTGGCACGATTGGGCAGGTGGCAGGATCTAAAAGCAGCTGACCGGGGGGCGCCTGGGTGGCTCAGTCGGTTGGGCGACCGACTTCGGCTCAGGTCATGATCTCATGGGCTCAGGTCATGATCTCACGGTCCGTGAGTTCGAGCCCCGCATCGGGCTCTGTGCTGACAGCTCAGAGCCTGGTGCCTATTTCAGATTCTGCGTCTCCCTCTCTCTCTGACCCTCCCCCGTTCATGCTCTGTCCCTCTCTGTCTCAAAAATAAATAAATGTTAAAAAAAAAATTAGAAAAAATAAATAAATAAAAGCAGCTGACCAGAAGGCAGTTGTAGCTGGAGCCAGGGCCATGAGCTGTCCCCTGCCACGTGTCCGTTCCAGAGCTGCTACCCTGGTTTGGAAGGTCAAAGGCTACCCTACTGTAAAATCTTAGTCTCGTGTCCCGCCTTTAAAGTCCTTTTCATACCGATGGCAGAGAGAAGGTAAAAGATAAAATCAAGGCATCACGTTTATTGGTTCAACAAACTTGCCCGTGAAATACCATGTGCTGGGCGCCGTGCTGGGTGCTGTGGACGCAGAGATCCGTCAGACCCACCGTCCCTGAGCGAAGCTTATGGCTAGGTGTGGAGAAGCACATGTAAACAGAAATGAAGCCTTCAGCGTGGTCATAGCTGAGACAGGAAGGGCGGGGGTGTGGGAGCCCAGTCTAAGAGGTTCCAGAGAAGCCAGAGCAGATTCTAAGACATAGGGAACTTGTGAACCCAGATCCAAAACATATGAAGCTTTCTGGGCACTAGGAAGGGACAACGGGGTGCTCCCTTTAACAGGCATCTGCTGCAGGGCGCAGGGGGACATGTGGGTGATGCCACGAAACCCGTCTATCCTGCCACAGTCACAGCTTATCACTCTTACTCAGCAAGCAGGAGAAGGGACGTGGGATTGACAGAGAGAAACAGAGGAAAGAGCAGTTGTTGCGGCCAGGCCGGGCATCGCTTAATGGACCAGAGAGGAGGGTCAGGGAGCTGGATCAGACCCAGCTTAATATTTTCATGAACATGAGGTTGATCTTCTAAAGGTAAGGTGTGGAATGGGCAGAGGGGGGCGGTGCAAGGCACCAGGCTTTGCCCTAACTCTACCATGTCCTAGCTGTGTGACCTTGGGGAAGTCACCCTCCCTCTCTGGACCACAGGTTTTTCATCTGTAAAATAGGAGTATTAAATCCCACCTCTAGGGCTGTGCTAAGGATTAACAGAGACATGCATAGGGACACCCTGGCACAGGGCTATGCACGGTGTGGGATTCAGCAAATGTTATTTTTCTTTCTTTGCTCTTAGGGAGCTGAGCCACGCCCAGGGCATGGAGCCCTGGGGAGCAGTGGCAACCTGAGTGGCTGGCTGGGGAGACACTGATGTGTTTTAGGGACCCCAGGACTGAGCCAAGCTGCTCCTAGGACACAACCACCTGCTTCCTCCTCCTCATGCTGACATGTTTCCCTTCTGGAAGGACCTTTGGAAGGGAGCAGGAGCCATGGGTGGTGGAGAAGGCGGTGCTGTGGTGTGGGCTGGCCTGAGCAGAGGTCTCCTGATGGTGTGGGAAGGGCTCCCGCCAATATGTTTTGGTGATTATTCTTCCCCGTTTTGTCCTCTAAGACACTGTTCCCTCGCTGCAAGCTAGGGTAGCACACAGGGGCAGGGGTGAGGGAGATAGGAAGGGCTCCCCCAACCTTGAGGGGCCATTGGAGCACCTGGACCACATGGGGTACTGGAGTTGAGAGGTCAGTGTTCCAGACTGCTCTTGGGATGATCTGGGCTGGGCTTTCCCGCTTTCTAGTTTCCCGCTCTGAGCAATGAGAGAATTTGGACAGGCCCTTCCAGCCCTAACATTCCAGAGCCTGGGGGTGTGTGAGACGCAGATCTGCGTTCCAGACTTTTGTCTGCCCCCTACTGCCTCTGTGGCTTTGGGAGACTCTCAGCTTCTGTTTCCTCAGTTTCCCCAGCTGCACAATGAGTAGGCTGGCCTTGGTGATCTAAGGCCTCCATGGGTCCTGTCCATTGGTTTGAACATCTCCTGCACTGGGAATCTTGACCTCTTTCCCTGAAGGTGGCCCTCCAAGAGCTGGAAGCAAGAGGGAGAGGTGGAAAATGGGGAGGAGGAGGGACAGAGAAGGCTGGACCTCAGGCTAGAGATTGGGTCCTGGATGTGGATTCCCAAGCCCAGGCCACTTTAGAGACGGCCACCCCTCCCTGTGTCGCACACAGGATCCCATTTATACCCATTGTCCCGGAACTCCTGCCAGCTAGCTGACCAGGGGGCCCCATTTTTTGGACGGGAAGACCAAGGCCCCAAGGCAAGAAGGGATCTGCACAGATTCACACACAGCTGGTCAGTGGCTAAGGTTGAACTGGGGGAGGGAGGAGACCTATGGCAACTCCATGGCTTCCTATCCTTTGTCACCGACCGCAGCAGCCCATCCTCCATGGGGCAGTCATCGAGTCCCACCCTTCATGGCGTAGAAGGGGAAACTGAGGCCCGGGACAGTATGTGTTCTCTGGGTTAACCATGTATTCTCCCTCCTGACTTTAGTTGCAGTAGCTGGGACAGTCCACATAGGCCAAACATCTCCACTAGCAGCCTTGCTTGCTGCCTAAAATTCCAATCAGAGCCCCCATATTTGGATAAAGCAATGTGTCCTGTGGCCCATGTGCTGAGGGGGACAGAAAGACAAGAATTACAGGCATCTGGTATCTTCAGCCTCCTAGAAGAGCCAAGAAGGAAGGAGCCTGGGGGGATCAGTGAGGGTCAGGGGGTCCAGAAGAGGTGAAGCACTTGCCTGGGTCCCACAGAGTACTGGGCTCAGGCAGGCAGCCAACCCAGGCCCTGCTTCCACAGCCTGAGGGGCCCCTCCTTCTGCCCCTTCCCCAGCCCCCTTCTCACATGCATGGGCCTGGAAGGAGATGGGCCTGGAGTAGTAGACGCAGTCCCTCTGGCTGGGACAGCGGGTGGGGGCTGGGAACATCTCCCCCGCAATCCCGGTCACCCTTCGAGAGGGTGCTGTGGGCCGCAGCGGATTAATGATGCGAAGGCCATTCATTTCCTCTAGCCGGGAGACAGGCTGCACCACACAGCCCCCCATTGTTGGCCGCCCTTATCTCGGGAAGTTCCGCCGACCCCATCCGGAGAAGGCAGCCGGCCCCCACCCCCCCACGCTTCCAGCCCCACCTTTTTGCCCCTCGGAGGCTGGAGAGCTTGGCAGGGCTGGGATCATGCAGGTCTTGATCTGTCTGCCCCTGCCCTGCCCCCCCACCCCAAACCAGGAGAAGTCTGGACTTTGCCTGAAGGCCGGATGGCACCGTGGAGAACAGCGTGGCAGGGCCTAGGTCTCAACGGGGTTTCAAACAGGGGTCCTGGAGGGGTTAAGGATGAACTGGAATGGGTGAGGCTTGAGGCAGGGAGGGTGGGAGGCAGTGGAGGGAGGGAGCCTGGGCACACTCAGGGACCCCATTAGGCTAGGACAGGGCAGGGTAGGGCACCATATTCTTTGGTTTCAAAACCCAAAGGAGGGTTTTGAGGAGGTTTTGAGGAGGGCACACAGTCTCTGCCCATGCTAGGCCCATGCTAGCTGACCGGCCTCCTCAAGGTGCTGACTCCTACTTTAGGGGGCAGCACAGGCATTACATAAGTCCTCCAGGAAGCCTTCCCTGATTCCCCCGCTAGTTGGGGTCCCCCCACCAGGCTCAGTGCCCTCCAGCCCTTGTGTTTCATCCTGCACCCCCTCAGAGCCCTGAGCACCCTGTGTGGATACAGATCTGTCCCCCACCTAGACTGGACATGCTTTGATGGTGGAGCCTCCCGTCTCTAGGACTTGCCCCAAGCCCTGCTCTCACCAGCCTGGTGAGAAGTTGGAGCCACCAAGTCTTGCTCTAGACCAGCCCCTCCCCAGCCACGGCCTCCTCCTCACGGGCACTGTAGGTCCCCTCCCCTGACCTGCCTCCCCATCAGCCCACCTACCCTCCCACCACCATGCTTTTGGCCAAGTATGTCCCTCCACCTGGAGCGCCCTTTCCCTGCCTCCTCCTGGCAAAATCTCAGCCACTCATTATAGACTGTTCAGTGCCAGCCCTCCTCGGAGCCCCTCGAAGGCCACCACTTATGCTGGGGACTTCAGCAAATGCCTCGCTCCCTATTTGACCAGAGCTGCTCCGTTCAATAAATTGTCTGATACGAAGTGTCCACAGCTAAAAAAGGGCTCAGAACAAGTAGATTTGTCCACCCTAACCCTTAACGGATGGAGACATCACTCACCTGATATTTCTTGAGAAGTCTAGAAAACAGCGGATTTTCATTTTAACAGAAGCCTTCAATACCTTCAGCCCAGGAAGTGACTTCATGGGGGTAACAAAGGCAGTGTGAGAGCGAGAACAGTGATATTTTGGGACAAAGGAGTCTACCCAGGACTCTTTGTATCCTACCCCGAAGGCAGCTTTACTAAAGGGCCGGCTTTCCAAAAGCCCACACTCTTGTCACATAATCCACCAACTCCTGGAACTGGATACTTGGAATTGTGGAAACCTTAGGAGGAATCAGGGAGTCCTCGCATGGGTACCTCAGCGCCTCTGGGAGATGCCGCATCTAAGAGCCCAAGGACTTCACCAAGCTCCCCGGGAGCAAGAGGACCTGCAGGCAGAGGGGACCCTGAGGGACGGTCCTGTGGCCTTGAGCAAGTCTCTCTTTTCCCTCCCCTCCTCCCCCCCTCCCCTCCCCTCCCCTCCCCTCCCCCCCCCCCCTTTCTTTGGGTCCTCTGCTCTTCTGCACCTGCTTTTCAGGCCACTCAGTCTCAGTGGAACTTTCCAGAATGCTGCAGGGACCACACCCCTCCCAATTTGACAGCTCACACCCATCCCCATCTTCCCTGCCCTCAGCTCCACCTCTTCAGACAGCCATCTCCACGGGGGCCTGCAAGGTGGATGGAAGAGAGAAGGGGAGACCCCACCCACAACGAGGCTCAGACAATCTGGCTGGATGGGTGCTGGCACCCGGCAGGTGCTCAGTAAATGCCCCTGCCCCTGCTACTGTCACTATAGCATGGGGCGATGGAGCACACAGTGGACTCTTACCACAGCCTTGCTTCTTGAGCCTCTGTTTCCTTATCTGCAGACTGGGGATGATGAGAATCCTAACCTACCAGGCCACTGGGAAAGCTGACTGAGATAATGTGTGCGAAATGGCCTCCTAGCCCCCTGGGAGTTAGAGGAAAATTCATTAACATAATAAAAAGCATTAATAATAAGTTGTGGGAGGAAAGGCTCATCGGGTGGCTACTAAGCTATTAAAAAGTGGGCCGGGTGTCAGGAGGGTGGAGGAGACAGGAAAGGCCAGTTCACTGAGAGCAAGCCTGTGCCCCGACTGCCTGGAGAAGATGGTCAGGGATTACTGGGCGCCTCGAAAACACTTTCAACTTTGTTCAACTTTGTTTCCTCCCTGTGGGACAGCTACTTTTAGGTGCCTCTTACGGATGAGGGAAGTGTGGCTCTGAGAGCTTGGGAGCCTTCTCAAGGTCACCCAGCTGATGACAGAGGGTTGGGAAGTCATCCATGCCCAGCCTGAGAACCCAGCTCAAAGTCAACCGGTGTCCGGGTCCCACGTGAGGTCACCCCAAACACAGCCGCGTGTGTTCATGGCGGGGGAAAGCAAGGTTGGGGGCGAGCCCTATTGCTCTGGGCAAGACGCGGGGCAGAAGAACCCGCCGCTGGGAATGGACTTGGAGTGGCTTTTTACTTCCCGGCCTGCGTCTTGAAGTGAATGACGGATTTGCCCAGACTGGGTCTCTTCATCCCTGAGCCTCTGCTAAGGAGATGCTTAGAGTGGGGGACTGGGGGAGGGGACCGGGGTGGTGGCTCCATATGGGCCACGGGGAGGTGACCTCAGCCACTGGAGCAGCAGTGCTTCCCTCCTTTACCCCTTCTCCTTCCTCTCTTCCTCTAAGCAGGCGGGGCAGGGAGGCAGGGGGCAGGGAGGGGCGGCTGGAGGCACCATGACCCTCTGGTGCCCAGGCCTTGAGCACAGCTATCTGGAGCTGATTTGATAGCAACAGTGGCATCGCAGCCTGCTCCCGGCTCCGGCAGCCCGAAGGTCAGGCCTCACGGCTCTGTCTTCATCTTAGGTAAAGGGCCGTGGTGCCTACTGAGCCACACGCACCCAAAAGCATTATCTGAAAGCCAAGACGCCAGTGAGGAGGCCGTTGGCATAAGTCTGGGGAGAGATGGCGTGGCCTGAGCTGGGCCGCAGTCCGGGGAGTGACATTTGTCATGATCTCCCATTGGCACCTGTCCTACAGAGGAGGAAACCTGAGGTCACCTAGCAGCAAATCAGAGGTTTAGCAGGGTCCTGGGGCAAGTCCGAGCTCTGTCCTCAGCCGCCCCCGCCCCCCTCCGCCGGCTGGGGCCTGTGTGTCTGAGACCTCCTGTCTGGGTTTGCCCTACTTCGTGGGACGCCCTTGTGACCTGCCCCCTCCCGTGTGGGCTAGTAGGACAGTAGCAGCCTCTGTGGGGCTCCAGGCCTGACCCATCCCCAGCCTCTCCCCTCCTGGCTCCAGGATGTCTGGAGCCCTGCAGACTCCCAGGAATGTCCCTGGCTTGGGCTGGCCAGCTGGAGAGGCACTGGGAAGATGAAGGTCCTCGACACCATGTGCATTTCCACGTGCTGGAGCAGGCGCAGAGCCAGGAGGAACCTGAGTGGTCATCTGGGCATCAAAGGACCAGAGGTCCCAGAGAGGGCCGTGTCTGGCCCAAGGACACGTAGTAGATCTGAGAACACACGGCGGACAACTCTGTAAAGGAGGTGGCTTTCCACCCACCCTCCCCCACGCCCTCCTTGCAGGGCTGTGAGGAATGCAGGGATCGTGATCCCCATTTTACAAAGAAAGAACTGGACAGAGAGATTCAGGGAGAGCCAGTGATTTGTCCAAAGTGAAACAGGTCGATCTCACTTCATCCATCTTCTGGTCTCTCCCCATTCACGTTCTCTCTTTCACTCGTGATTGCTGATCAGTCAGCAGATTTTTCCCGAGCCCTTAGCCTGGCTGAGGGGACCCAAAGTGGAACGGGCCACATTCTCTGCCCTCAAGGGGCTCCCTGTCTGGAGTGGCCAAGGAACAAGTGCCTGTGAAGGAGAACAATACAAAAGAAGGAGGAGGGGGAAGGGCCTGTGGGCTGGATCAGTCAAGGAGACTTCCTGTTGGAGGTGGCATTTCCAGAATCGTCTGAATGAAGGGAACTACAGAGGGAGTCCATAGGTGTGGCTGGGGAGAAGGCTGAAGAAAGGGAGCAGGAAATGGGGTAGAGAGATGGCACACACACGTACCTCACAGAGGAGAGGGGAAAGCACTGTTTCAAAGGCTGTTGTGTGGTGGTAAGAGCTCTTGATGTCGGGTCAGCCAGACCCCGATACGGGTAAAATCCCAGAGAGGGAGGCTGGGTGCCCCTCACCCTGAATCTTCAGCCCCGAGCACTGGGTCTGGCATCAGGAGTCCACTGACTAGATGAATGACCCTGATTCCAACAAATACAGAAGTGCCCTTGGGCAAGTCGCTCCACTTCCGTGGCCTCGACTTCTTTCTCTGTGAAATGGGGAGAACTATAAAACACCTGTGACATGGCTGTTGCGAGGATTCGGCGAGAAAATATCTGTTAACATGCCTTGTATCGTGCTTGGCACATGGTAAGGTGCTTAATCTCTTAAGATATTTCTACCTTCCTTCGTTCACTCCTTCTCATGTGCAACTTAAAAGTGCTTCGAAAGCCACAAAGCTGTTGGCCCACTCCGTGAGCCCTTCTCAAGTGTTCAGACAGGAATGTACATAAAATGGAGGCCTTGCTGGGACAGGCTGAAGTAATGTCATTTTCAGAAGCAGCAAAACGCAGCCGAGCCAGGAGTTATTTGGGGGTTAGTGACTCAGGGACATATGAATGTCGGGAACTGCCCTTTTCTTTATAAATTGTTTCCACACAATTTCAGATATTTCCCGGAAAATAAATGTGAATATAAATATGACATAAATATGTACATGGAAATGTATATATGGGGGAAAGCAAGGCAGGCAGTGGGAGATTCCTGACACGGGAATTTCAGACGCGGCTTTGCCACTCACAGCTGTGCGACCCTGAGCGCAACCCTGAACCTCGGTGACCCCTTTGCTCACCAGTAAAATGGGGATAACATTTCTTCCCTTGAGGAGAGTTGGTGAGAGAATTAAACATAGATTGTGAAATCGCTGCTGGTTGTTGTTATTATTAAGCAAGTGTATTACTATTATTGTTCTCATGATTGGTATTATTACTAACCAAGTGCTGCCTCGTACCCTGAAGTCAGGGAGAGGACTTCAGTTTGGCTCCTGCGTCCCCAGAGGGGTCCAGTCTGGTGACTGGACCTACCTAAAGAAAGAAGAACAAGGGACCCCAGGGCTGTCCTTGAGCTGAGGAAGGGTGGAAGGTAGTCGTAGGTGTGTGTTTGGGAGGAATGTCCGTTAATATAAAAAAATGGGATAAATCTGGAGCCGGGGCTTGTGGCCCGCGCTGCAGTGCGTGCACAAGTACTGTTGTTACTTTTGTCCCCCGTCCTGCGGAACCGTTCCCTTCGCGGCGCTGGCACGCGTCTCCCTCGGCTTAGGGCGGCGGAAAGCCTCTGCCCTGGGGCCGCCCCTGCGTATGGGAACCACGGCCCGCCCTGGGCTGCAGAGCCGAGGCCGCCCTCGCCCACCGGGACACGTCCCCTAGCTCCCACTTCGCCCTCCCTTGCCCCTGTCACCCACCGCCTGCTCCCCCTTCGTTCGGCCTCGGACTGACAATGACAATTCACATTTCCGGACTGATGCATTGTCATTTTGCCTGGGTTGATTAAGCACCTGCTGTATGCCTGGGGCACACAGGCCTGGGGCTGGGCGGTGAGTGCAGAGGTGAAAACCA